>NW_024818059.1:0-2039 GCF_019175285.1 Sceloporus undulatus | reverse complement strand
GAGAAGCTGGAGGGTATCCAAAGGAGAGCAATGAAAATTGTGAAGGGTCTGGAAACTATCAAGCCCTGTCAGGATTGGTTTAGGGTTCTGGGAATGTTTAGCTTGGAGAAGAGAAGGTTAAGAGTGGATAGCCCTGTTCAAATATTTGAAGAGATACTGAGGATGGAGCAAGCTTGCCTTCTGCTGCTCTAGAGCAAAGGACATGGAAAAATGGACGCAAGCCACAGGAAAAGAGGTTCTACCTAAACATTAGGAGGAACTTTCTGACAGTAAGAGCTATTCAACAGTGGAATAGACTCCCTCAGAGCATGGCGGTGTCTTTGGTCAGGTTAGAAATAATAATATTTCTAAAGTTCTCCTTCTTCAAAGGTCTTTAAAGGTCTTTGAAGGCCTTTAAACAAAGGCTGGGTGGCCATCCATCGGGGATGCTTTCATTGTGTTTCCTGCATGGCAAGGGGTTGAACCAGATGGTCCTTGTGGTCTATTACAACTCTATGATTCTATAATTCTAAAGTGGAATCATAGTGCCATGACAATGTAGTATGAAAGGGCCCTTAGTCTTCACAGGAAGGGCAATGAATTCAGCTTCCTTACCCACAGAGGCCACATTCTCGTAATTCTCCATCATCACATCCTTGTACATCAGTCTCTGCTTCTTCGTCAGCAGTTTCCATTCATCCTCAGTGAAATATATCGCCACATCCGCAAAGGTCACCTGGAACAGAAAATAGCCCTCATCCAGAGAATGACTAATAAAAGGGGAGGGAGAAGCACATGATGCATCCCAAAAATCATTTGATCACCTCCGAATTTAGTCCAGGAAATAAACTTTAAATTCTGTTAGCAAGACAAAACGTACTGCTGTTACCGAGTATGGATTTATATTAATTTTTGGTCTGAAGCCATGACCCCTGACTGATGCCACAGCGATCTGCCATTAACCTAAAAGCGAGACCATGTGCCAGCTGCCCTGCCAAGGCATGGTCTCAGGAAAAGGGTAGATTTAAACCTTTCAGAGGAAGTTTTGGGGGTTGCAAAACCAGATTCGCAGGGACCAGCACAAGGAAGAGAATAGATGTGGCTTCCTTCTTAATGAGCCAGTGATTAACTTAACGGCTCGGCCATCAAGGTATCTGCTCTCCTGAAAAGTGTCAAACCTCATGCATTGTGCAACTATTGTGTAGCTTTCGGCTTAGACAAAGCCCAAGCAATCAACGCCTTTGTCTCACAGGCAAGCCATCGCCTGAGGGCCCTTCAGCCCTATATAAGATCCACATTTTCAGCTTCTCACTGGGCTTTTGAGCATTAAGTTGTTTGAGCCTGAGATCTGGAGCACCTAGCTCCTCTGAAATCACTCAGCGAAGAAGCCAAGCTCACTGTCACCAGGCCTCTAATTAGCTTTGCCCGCTAGAACTCAGCTCTTAAGCCACTGCGGATGCTCTTTTCTTTCCTGTCCCCGCAGCCATGATCCACCATCCATCCTACATTGCATCCGACTTCCTAGAGAAGACGTCTAAGGTAATAATCCCAACGGTGCCTCTCTCTTCCTTCCTTTACTCCCCGAACTCACCCCTCCCAGCTATAGCATTGAATGTGTGTGTGCGTGTGTGATCCCTTTTGTTGTGTGGCTTTAGTAAATGCTCATAGTTTAATTGCACCTTATTGGTATCTGAGTCTCTTTCTCTTGGGGGTGGACTAGGCGACCTCTGGTATACATACAGGGACACGATCTTGTGCGTGTGTTGTTAGGACACACCTCTTGTAAATATTTGAGCTAATTAAAATTCCCCTAATTCGATCTTTCCTAACACTGCCTTTGAGAACCAGTTTGTCTTGAATTCTTTCAATGTAATATACAATATAATCAACAATATAATTTCAATCATGGATGGGATATTGGGGATGGATTAGGATACTGACTATTCTGACATGTATAGTACATTTAGCCTGCAAAGATTATAGTGCATTTGTTGCCAAATTTCAGAGGCAAAAGTCATTTCTAAAAAGCAGGTCTGGGGAGCACTCTGGGCTTGAGGGCC
>NW_024818058.1:1387-2039 GCF_019175285.1 Sceloporus undulatus | reverse complement strand
CAGTGAAATTACATTCTATATCAGTCTTTTCCTAAGGCTCTTTGTTGCCTTTAAGTGCTTGGACAAATGCTTCACCTTGAACATCTTCACATCTGCCCCCCTTCTGCATTCCACTCTCCCAGAGGCCTCTATTCTAAACTGTGTACTTTGGTTCACTCTCATATTTTATTCCATCTATATATACATTGATTCTTGCAATATTACCAAACACTGATATTTGGGTTTCTTCACCTCATAGAGAGGTGGGCTTGGGCTAAAACGTTCCTCTCTTAAATCTGATATCCAGTATTATCTGTCATTATCCTTCTTTACAGAAGAACTTATCAGTCATAAGAGAGTCCACACATCAGAGAAGCCATACAAATGCCAGCATTGTGGGAAACATTTTGCTTACAAGTCCATCCTTGTCATGCATCAGAGAGTCCACACAGGAGAGAAGCCATACAGATGCCAGCACTATGGGAAATGTTTTTCTCAAAAGTCCCACCTACTGACACACCAGAGAATCCACACAGGAGAGAAGCCATACAAATGCCAGCAGTGTGGAAAATGCTTTTCTTGGCGGTCAGGCCTATTCTGTCACCAGAGAGGCCACACAGGAGAATAGCCACACAAATCCAAGCAATGAACAAACATTATTTTTGTAAAGAAG
>NW_024818058.1:0-1287 GCF_019175285.1 Sceloporus undulatus | reverse complement strand
TCTGTCATTATCCTTCTTTACAGAAGAACTTGTCAGTCATGAGAGAGTCCACACATCAGAGAAGCCATACAACTGCCAGCATTGTGGGAAACATTTTGCTTACAAGTCGATCCTTGTCATGCATCACAGAGTCCACACAGGAGAGAAGCCATACAAATGCCAGCAGTGTGGAAAATGCTTTTCTTGGCGGTCAGGCCTATTCTGTCACTAGAGAGGCCACACAGGAGAAAAGCCACACAAATCCAAGCAATGAACAAACATTATTTTTGTAAAGAAGGAATAAAAACTATTTTTTCAATCCAGTGGTTCTAAGAAATGGCCCTTATGATTTTATATGTACGTTTTTTCTGTCCATATGTTTATGTTTTAAAGTTATGTTTTGTTAAGTTTAGGTTTTAATTGCTACTAGTATAGATAGTTGCTTTGGGTTATAAATTTGGCTGGGGATTATGGGTCATGTTTTATTTTTTTTTTTTTTTTTTTTTTATTTGTTGCAGCTAGCTAGAATTGCAATGATAGCATTCAGAATTTGTGGGATGTTGGCTGAAGAAAGTTGGGGACCGGTAGTAAGAGAAAGGGATCTAGTTTCTTCAAATGTCTGGGGCAGGGAGAGATTGTGCGTGTGAAAAGGATGGCAAAGTGGGGCTGGTTAATAGTGGGGGGTAGATGGTGGGGATTGTAGGTGGGGGCTAGGTTTGGTAGAAGTTGGAGTTTTAGGTTTTGGGTTTCAATATATTTTTTGACTTGTGGAGGGCAGTTCAGGAATTTCTGACTGTGTTTTCAATAAAGTTCTTTGCTATTTCAACACACTGGACTCTTTGATGCACATAAGTTCTGAATTTGCACAAAACTGACACCTTCTTCTCTCCTCAGCCCTCAGCTCCATTCCCAGTTATAAGAACAGACCGCCAGCGGAATGAACAGCAGCAGCAGTAAGGCCCTGGTGATCCCTGTGCATGATCAGAAGGGGCCTTTCGATGTATGTGTGCATGCGCAGTCTCACACCTGATGCCATTGCTGCTTTCACAGTCTGTTCTGAGGGAAGGAGGGAAGTGGGGAGAGCTCTCGTTCTATTGGAGGAATGGTTGGAGGGTCTCCGGGGGGGGGGGTCAAGGTTATAAGAAGGAAGAAAGCCCCTCTTCTCTGCCCAAAGAAAGGCAGCGGCCTCCCAGACCTCCTCTTTCTTTCCCTTCGTCCTCCTCGGTGATTCCTTGGGGCCTAGGTACTTAGGGGGGTTATTAGGAGAAAAGAGGTCAGGAGGGACCCTTGGAGAGAGGCATGGCCATG
>NW_024818057.1:0-2039 GCF_019175285.1 Sceloporus undulatus | reverse complement strand
CAGAGAAATAGGAATTTATCACACAGGGCACTTACCACTGCCCAAACGTTCCTGAAGTGTTGCCCAAGTGTTACCCAAATGTTTCTGAAACGCCGGAGGTGGGATCATCTGTCGTGCTTCTGAAACGTCATAGAAGCTTCCTGCTTTCCTTTCATCACAGAAGCGTTCACAGGGAAGCCTTGGAAAAGCTATTTTTATTAACAAAAGATCCTGTATATGCAGCTAACTCTGACTTTGGGGCTGTACAGACCTGCCATTAATGCAAGCCTGTGGGTGGAGTTGGGGTGTGGTATCCATACGACTTATGTCCCAACTCCACCCTCAGGCTGGCATGACACTGTGCACCATACCACATGACACACAGTGTCACAGCACGCCTCTGCCACTGTGTCTAGATGACACACCACCAAAGCAATGCTGAAAAGCTGCAGTGCTGGCAGCTGCGCCACCATTTCCATGGCACAGAAAGGAGACATTTTTTACAGCTCCTTTTTGCACTGTGGAAAGACGAGATCAAGGCTGCAGCATACAGTTGCCGCAGCTCTGATCTAGCACTAAAAAGGGCAGTCTGTACAGCCCCTTTGTCTCTTTTTTATTCTTTTTTTAAATTATTATAATGTTTACTGCAATTTTTATATACATTTAAAAAAGTATCTTACTCTCTGATTTTGTATTAAGTCGTTATGTTCACAACCAGAAAGAGAAAAGAAAAAAACAAACAAACAAAAAAGTGAACAAACAAACAAACAAACAAACGAAAACAATTTCCAGTTCTATCATAATATGTGGACAGAGAACAGAGAGAAGAAGGGCAATTTACCTAAACTGACAAATTTTCTACCTGTAAATACATAAACCAAATTCACCTTAAATCCCCCACCCCCTTTTCCCCCCCTCATATTCCCCTTCATTGTTTATCAAGAGTTTGCCAAATACTAGAAAACATCTTTTTGTAATCAAAAGAAGAGTAATCTCTATTTTTACAGTATGTTCCTCACTTTCCTTTAATTCCATATTTCTACAAGCCTTCCCCATTTCTTTTCATATTCTTGCTCTGTTTTCCCTGTACTATACATAGTCATTTTATCCATTTCTTTTAACTCCATTACCTTTATTTTCCACTCAAACATTTCTGGAATTTCCCTTCCCTTCCAAAGTCTAGCAAACACCATACGTGCAGCCGTAATGAGGTACAATAATAAGCTGTATTGGTTTCTGTCTAATTTTGCGTGTGGTAATTCTATCATGTTTAATAAAAATAGTTCTGGAATTAAGGGTATTCGTATTTCGGTTATTTCTTGTATTTCTTTATGTATTTGTTTCCAGAATTTTTGAGTTTGATCGCACTGCCACCATACATGGAACATTGTTCCTACTCTTTCTCTACATTTCCAACAGTAACCATCCATATTTTTAACCATCTTCGCTAGTCTGGATGGGGTCAAATACCATCTTTGAAATATTTTATCATAATTTTCTTTCAGGGTATTCCCTTTTGTAAATTTTTGTGTATTTTTCCATGATTTCAGCCATTTTTCTAAAGGTATTGTTTTTCCTATATTTTCCATCCATTTTACCATACACTTTTTGACTGTTTCTTCTTCCTGATCGATATCTAAAAGTAGTTTATATATTTTTTTTAATGGCACCTTTTTCTTTTTCCATTACAATTTTATCCAAATCCATTTTTCCCAATTCTATGCCTTTTTTTCTTAAATCTTTATTGAATTCCAATTTTAATTGTGCATACTGTAACCAATTGATTTTTTCCCCTTCTTGTACCAACACCTCCTTATCTTTTAATTTCATCTTATCTTTTATATTTAATATGCATTCTTCGTATTTAATCCAATTATAATTTCCCGGATATTCCTCTTTATGAAATGCCTCTTACGGTGAGGTCCATTTGGGTAATTTTGTATAGAAAAAATCCTTATATTTATTCCAGACTTTTAATATAGTTTTTCTCGTACAGTGGGTGTTGAACTTTTTATCTCTTTGGTCATATGTAAGAAATGCATGCCATCCTGTTTTTAAGT
>NW_024818056.1:0-2039 GCF_019175285.1 Sceloporus undulatus | reverse complement strand
TCCCAAAGAACATTTACTTCGGTGGCTCCTAAACTATGGAATAAGCTTCTGGAAGAGATCCGTTTTATTACCTCCTTGGAGGCTTTCAAGAGGTCAGTTAAGACAGATCTCTTCCGGCAAGGATGATGTATTGTTTTTAAACTGTTCTTAACGTGGACTTCCGGTGGTATGGTGGATCACGGCGGTCGCATCTGAGAGAGGCTCTCCCTTGGGGCGACAACCGCCAGCGACCAGGCTCCGCGGGAGACATCTGACGGAGTCGAAGTACCCCCTCGATAAGGGGGAACCAGAGGCACCCACTTTGCGCTCACGGAGATCTCCCCAGAGCCCGATTCAAAAGAAGCCTGAGAGACAAAGTGACTAGCGAGAAGGCAGTGAATCGGAGCGGCAAGGAGCCCGGAGGCGCGCGGGTGAGCTTGAAGCTGGCGGAAGCCTTCACGGTATGAGTGAGCCTACCACCTCATTTATAAGCTACAATAATAAGAAATTTAAGAAGAACACATTTCTCTAAGGAGAATCTCTGCGTTATTCTTCATTGCGGCTTTTGTATTTTGCAGCCACCAATCAGTGTGCATTTTTAAAAAAAAACAAGAAATCCCAGTCCCCGTTTGTGCTTGGGAACGGCTTGCAAACCCCTGAGAAGGGGTTAGAGAAAGGAAGAAAAGGACTCCTTTTCTATGAGTGTGTAGTTTTTTTTTACTACCTGTCTCTTCCTGGTTGGATTTAATTTAGAAGATCATCCGGAGTGTTTGTGAAGCAATAATATATGAAAGGGAAAAGTGAGGGAGCTGATTTGGTGCTCTTTTGAATATTAAGAAGCAAGACCCACAGAGAAACAGACCGGGACTAAACTTGTCTTTCTCCTCAGCCTTGGGGAAATTTAGGGGACTCAAATTGCAGTTTTACTTATAATACTGGACTGCCCCCCATTAGTAAAGGACTGGTGAAGGAGTCTGTAGAAAGGATTTGTAGTGGAAGTGCCCTAAGAAGTTAAGCAAAAGGAAAAGGACTCAATAACAACAACCTAATAATAACTAAAGAAAGGTGGACGCAGTACTATTATTGAAGAAATCAAAGGAGGAAAATACTGAGGATATAAATTACAGGAAAGATTTTTGGAATTGATGGACTGTTCTATAATAGTGATTGGACCTATTTGATACATATTAGACTCAATTAAAGTGAAGGTGGGGGAAGTAAGGGAATTAGCAACATTTTAGATCTTTATATTGGCTGTAACTAGAAATTGAAAGTAATTCCTGTTCTTTTTTACTTTGTAACATTTGTCTCTTTTCCCTCTTGCTGAATAGCTACAAATACTAGGAAAATTGGGAGATAAGGAAGGATAGCCAGAAGGGGGTGTTATCTGTCCTTGAAAACACCTGGATAGCTGGAGAAATAACAATTGAAACCAGACAGGGTTATCTTGCCAGATAAGGAAGAGATATTTATATAGGTTGTGGCTGCTTGAAATAGAATAGAGTAAGAGTGCCATCTGCTGGTGAACAAAAGCAAGTACAGGTAGACAAATTGAATAAAGAATAAAGCTTAGCCCAAAATACACACAGTTTAAAGGGTGGAGAAGATATTAGCTAATTTGATTTAAATAGGGATTTAAATTACAGTTATACAAATTTGAATAGATAGAAGTGTTATTGAATTTGGTTTAGGGAAAAGAGACAAGAGATTTATATTGATTGTAATAATTGCATGTTTGAGTGCATACCTATAGAATTATTATTTACCTGGCCAAACTCATTGAAGGAAATGTCTGCAAACAAAAAGGTGTCATCTATCCCTACCCCCCCCCTATTCAAAAAAAGACTTCGGTGGACATGATATTGAAACCAAGCGAGCATGGTGAGTTATTAATGCTGGATGAGATAAGACGGATGAAAGAGGAATTAAAGGAGGACAATGCAAGATTGAGAGAGGATTTAAGAATGGAGATAAGATCCGAAATCCAGAAGGAAATGGGAGAGATAAAAGGAACTTTGGAGAAAATAAATAAAGAATTGGAAAAAGTAACGGACAAAGTG
>NW_024818055.1:0-2040 GCF_019175285.1 Sceloporus undulatus | reverse complement strand
TCTTGACTGCTGCAATACAGAAACATGAGATTCCATCTTGATGGTGTGTCTTCTTGAGGGTGTTTGTGCAGTCAGTTATGTAAGGAGGGTTTGAAAATGAAAAAAGAGGGTTGTGGTGTCTGAACTTGCTCAAGGAAAAACCTCTATAAAGGTTCTGGTAGTCAGTTTAAATTGAGGGGGGGGCTGCTTGCCCAGTTACATTCCTCTTAGTAGATCATTGTACCTAAAGAAATATATCAAAAGGTAGGTAACAACTATGATATCTGAATTTTTGCATCTCAGATGCTTTCTGTTAGCAAGCAGGAGGCATTTAAAGATGGTTTGATAAACACAAATAATATTCTTTTGAATGTATGAATACCTGTACTTATTTTCATCCTTATGGCTGGGTTGTGGTATGTATGGCTGCAGAGGATTGAGGTCTGATTTGTACATAGCTGCATAATTTGTATTCCAAAAACTTGTCTGAATTATGGTAATAATCTTGATCTCTACCAGGAGTGCGTGCATTTATTTATTTATTTATTTATTTATTTATGCTGCTTTTCTCCCGAAGGAACTCAAAAATGGCTGTAAAGACAACTTGTTTCTGATAAAACAAATATGAGTAATATATCTCATTGTACTAGGGAATATGGGCCTGGTTATTTTTACATGACTTTACATACCTTGTTAAAATGATCGATCTGAAACTGTTAATGAAGGGGAGGGAATTTCCTGTATTGCTTAAATCTGGTACTACACCTTAGATATACTTCCTTTTGAATTTTGTGTGTGTGATTATTGCAGTGTATTATTTGTAAGAAACTCCTGAAGGTTCATTTTAATTAAATATGTACATTTGTGGCAGTGCTAGAAGCAAACGTTGCCAAAAACAGAGAGGGGAAATGTGTATATTAAAACACTTCAGAAAAAAAATGGCTTAGTTCCCTTCTGCTTTTGAAATTATTCATTTTGAATGATTGAAATGCAAGTGACTAAACACATGAGCATGACTTATAAGTAGGAATCTGGGTGTTTGGGGTTTTTTTGAAAGAGGTTTTTTAATTATTATTTTTAAAGAGTTAAAGATTTTTTTAAAGAAGAAGAACAGGGCAGGCATCTTCTATGCTTTCTTGTGTCAATGGTCTTTAATGGCATGTGGCAGGGAGGGGTAACTGGTTCTAAACCTTGTGCTATTTCTGACACAGGAAGGGTGTCCATAATTGTCAGACTCAGTTGTCTGTTAAGACAGAACTGAATGAGTGAAAGGTAATGCTAAAATAAATAAATAAATAAATAAATAAATAAATAAATAAAGGTATACTGACTTCAGTGGGAATGTTTTCAAAGTAGTATGGTATGGATCAGGGAATTTGCATTTTTTGACTTGAAATGGATTGTGATTGAAAATGGGTCATTCTTTTCTATTTTGCCAGTTTTATCTTTCACACCCAGGCAGGATAGGTAAAGGAAGGGGATTGTTCCATTGCAGTTGCAGAAGAAGAGCAAGATAACCTAGACCAGTGGTGGTGAAGCTATGGCACATGTGCCAGATGTGGCACTCAGAGCACTCTTTGTGGGCACATGCACCATCACCGCAGCACAGAGTTTGCCAGAGTTCATTACTAGAAAGCCAGAGAGGTGCAGCACTTTGCAGTTAATAAGTGGGTTTGGGCACTCGGTCTCATTCCATTGGCTCATGTCATGAGAGCCCCCCCCCCCCTCCTTTGGCCTGTTGTGCCATTTTGTTTGAAGCTCTGTAGAAGTGTATTTGGGAGGTAGTAACCTGTACACAGGTCCACAGAGTGGTTGTTGGGATTATTTAAACCTTTCCTACCTTCCTGCATCCAAATGATACCTGAAGGATACCAAATTTGGTAAATCTTCACATATCCATGAATGGGCAGGTTTCTGTAGCAGTTTGATCAGAACCCAGAAAAATCTAAAACTAACACCAAGAAAAACCAGGCACCACTGAATATACAATGGAGGGCATTGAGGGGTGTGTTGTTTTTGTGGGCACCTCTTACACACATATGACAGTGCACTTTCTTTTCA
>NW_024818054.1:0-2040 GCF_019175285.1 Sceloporus undulatus | reverse complement strand
AGAGGATCAGGGCCTGGGACACCAGCCCCAGCCGGAGTCCAGACCTCCAACTTTGGCTCCGAATGGAGAATTGTCCACTCTGATGTCCAGTCACCGCGATGTGAGGCAGCATCCCAGCTCATCCCCCTCGTTTCCCACCCGCTGGGTCCCTAGGGTTTGGGAAGGAAAGCCCCTTGGGAAGAGG
Source organism: Sceloporus undulatus (assembly GCF_019175285.1). Lineage (NCBI taxonomy): Eukaryota > Metazoa > Chordata > Lepidosauria > Squamata > Phrynosomatidae > Sceloporus > Sceloporus undulatus. The sequence goes on along the minus strand of NW_024818054.1, from coordinate 1,856 downwards.
TCCTCCTCCCTGGGTTCATCTGCACTCGCATCCCAGAGAGAGCCAGGCCAAGCCATGGGGCTGATGGCCAAGATGTCTCCCACTTCTATTCCATGTATATAGAGCTGGCAATGGGCAACAAGTGGAAAGCAGGCCACCCCACAAACAGAGGCATCCCCCCAAGACCCAGCTTCTGCCTCCTGGGCGAGCTGAAGGACAGGGCCAGCCCTGAAAGGCCTTTTCCATTCCTTCTCAGGAGATATAGCAAGGGACACTTCTCTAACCTTAGGATTTTCTGGGTGGAGAGGAAGAAATCGGAGCAGACGGGCAAAGCCTGGGTCTGGGGCAGCTCCCTTGGAAGGCCTAAGGACTTTGACAGAGTCCTAACTGTCCTCTCTCTGTTTTCTTTGGCACAATATAAATAATAATAATAATAATAATAATAATAATAATAATAATAATAATAATAATTAGTATCCTGCCCCTGTGAGAACAATCAGGGCGGCTAACAAAGTTAAAATACAGAACATATAAAATCCCTGATACTCTCCCCTCTTTAAAAAAGTATTAAATCCTATGCAGAGTTGGGGGGGGGGGGAAATATACAAGTTAAAAACTGACCAGAAAGTCAACAACAACACATCAACAAAACAATCCATGGGAGCAGCGGTAGACGTTTTTCTGAGGCCAGCTTCTCTATTCTGGGAAGGCCTGCCAGAAGAGATCCGTCTTGACAGCGTTTTTGAAGCTCTCTAAGCTGGCACTTTGGCGGATCTCGTCCGTCCGTCCATCCGTCCGTCCGTCTGTCCCATAGTTTGGGAGCCATCGCAGAGAAGGCCCTCTGGGGAACTGGAGCACCGTTCCCAGGAAGGGGTCCAGCCTAGCTTCCCTTGGAACAGAGTTCCAGAGATTGGGAGCAGCCGCCGAGGAGGAGCCCTCTCCCCAAAGAAGGCAGTGATGGTGGGGCAGGACCCAGAGAAAGCCTTGATCTTTTTCCTCAGGGAGACCTTGGATCGTAACACACTTCTCCCGAAATTTCAGTTCCCAGACAGCCTTTCCGTCGAGGTCCTTTTCCTTTTTCCCTCGTCACTCTTTCAGTTCTTCTTCTGTCTGGTCTTCTAGTTCATTTAATCTCTGTTTTGTACGAACAATTTCTGTTGACAGTCTTTCCATAGAATTGTTTATCTCCTTCTCTAGTCCTGGAGTCTCTCATTTCCCTCTCTTCTCAGTTGTTTCTTCACCTCTTCCAAACCCATTCAGCTAGAACCAGCCTTCCCAGCTGTTGTGGCCTAGGCCCTGCCCTGGTCCCTCTTCCGGAAGCCATGTCTTCCTCAGGGATCTCTGCTCCAACAACCTCCATTCTTCAAAGCATCGGTTCAGAATTTCACAATACAAAACTTGTACCTATGTAACTGAGTCAACTGTGATTCTATAGGTACAGTTTCTAGTATCTTTAGTCTTACTCTATTTACCTCCCATAAAATTAATCCGTTTATATTTCTAAGTTTTAAATTCAATGAATTTATTATCTAGATTGGGAGAAGAAAGAAAGAAAAAAGATTTAAATATAAAAGAGTAGAAATGCCAAATTATTTCACGTCGTCAGTAAAGAGGGAATAAAAAGAAGACCTATTTTTGTCTATTGATCACTGTGTAGATCTGCGTGTATCTGTCTAGTAATACTAGTCATACTAGTTTACCCCCTTCTCCTCTCCCCCGAGTTAATGCTCTGCAGTTCAATCAATCCCTTGAGGATCTGGATCAGTTTCGAGGTTCTGATGTTGTTTCAATTTGAATTAAACACAAAACAAGAGAATTAGCAGAGACTACTAATAGATTGCCAGAAAACCCACAAACTTCTCTCAAAATAGCAATAC
>NW_024818053.1:0-2040 GCF_019175285.1 Sceloporus undulatus | reverse complement strand
TCGTAATATCGTTCCAGGAAACTGGTGAAAAGGTTATAAGTCAAGTACAGTATTTTGATAGAGTTTGGAAGCGAAAGGGAAACAGAGGAGTGATCACTGAAGGAACTCTATGGAATACGAGAGACATTTGGATTTTGAGGTTAAACGTGTCAGATTGCTTTCTTTGTAAAAAAAAGGAACGTTGGGTACTTACCGTGACACGTTCATTTCCTGCTGAGAAGGGTCCTGGCATCCTGTAATCTGGGTTAGCTTCTCCTATTTGCTCCTGTAGGCAGGGACAATAAAGAAAAGACCGGCCCTGGGCCTCAGTCAATAACAAGCCAAGCGACTAGTAAGGTAATCAAGGAACTGAACATTAGTAACATCAGCTAAGGGTTAACTAGAACACCTTAGAAAAAACTAGTCCAAGAACAAACAAGAACTCAGAAAAACCAATCCAACAACAACAAGAAGAACAAAGCAGGTCCACCAACAGGCAGGCAGGGTCGGAGGCCGCAGGCAGCACCCGGGTGGGCAGGATGCCAGGACCCTTCTCTGCAGGAAATGAACGTGTCACGGTAAGTACCCAACGTTCCTTTTCCCAGCAGAGAGGGTCCTGTCCTCCTGTAATCTGGGATTTACAAAAGCCCTCTCGAACTGGGAGGGAGGTGCTGCTAGGAGACTGTGGCCCTGACACAATCTGTTGGAGGAACCTCTTTTCAAATGACACCTCTATGGACTGAGACACGTCCAGTTTGTAATGTCTTATGAAGGTCGAAGGCGACTTCCGTGTGGCCACCCTGCAAATATCTGACAGGGAGGCGCTAGTGGTCAAGGCCGCAGAGGTAGATGCACTCCTGGTTGAGTGCACCATCAACCCCTCGGGTGGAGTGAGATCAAGAGTTCAGTAGCTCTTTTGAATACAAGACCTGATTCACCTAGTCAGAGTCGAGACTGGTACCTTGCACCCCAAAGAGTCCAGGCGAAAGGAAAAGAACATCTCAGATTACCTTAAGGTTGAAGTCCTCTTGATGTAGATTTTGAGGGCTCTGCACACATCCAATGTGTGCCAGGTCTTTTCCAAGTCCTTCTTAGGATCAGGGCAGAAGGAAGGCAGGAGATTGTCCTGTGACAACTGAAAGGCTGAGTTGACCCTAGGCACGAAGGTGGGGTCTGGACGAAGGCACACTGAGACAGGCCTAAAAATACACAAGTCTTTATGTACTGACAGGGCCCCAGCTCTGACACCCATCTGGCAGAGGGAATGGCCGTGAGGAAGATGACCTTGAGGGAGAGGTGTTTGAGGAAGGCCTTCCAAAGGGACTTGATCGGACCAACTGTCAGAGCCTTAAGACCGTGTTCACATCCCAAGATGGAAAACGATGTCTGGTGGGCAGGCCCTGTTGGAAAACTCCCCTCAACAGCCTCTTAACGTGAGGATGGCTGCCATTCTAGCTGCTCTCGTATGGAGCAGAAACGACGTGATGGCAGACACCTGCCTTATAACCATGTTGGGTCAAGCCCTTGTTAATGTCATCTTGGATGGACTATAGCAGGTCAGCCACTTAAAACCTGAAGAAGTTGATGAGAACTTGCCTAAGCAGTGGATTATGTGATCAGTCAGAATAGAACCTGATCTAATCTGGACCTATGGCAGCTTCCAGCCTGTCACTGATCACCTTGTCAACTGGTTATAGCAATGAAGGTGATATCAAGGTGATTTCATTTGTAGTAATTAAGACTTACCACTCTGAAAGAGGAATGTTAATGTCTGACCTCCAATTAAAATTTCAAAACAATGTGGAGTTCTTTACTGGAACATCTGTGACCTGTGTAAAATAAGACTAATCCATGGTTAGGCAAAGAAGACACTGGATTAACCTTTATCTCGCAGACATTGGTGAGTCCATGCAGAAACATAGATGCACTCTGTGTTAACAGGGTATGTGGTCAGAATTAAGTCTGATTTCTTTTGAGGATGAACTTGTCTAGAGACTTCAAAAATCACCCCAACTCCATGTAGCAGACTATCATCAACCTGTATGAAGGCTGAGGGGTCTT
>NW_024818052.1:0-2040 GCF_019175285.1 Sceloporus undulatus | reverse complement strand
CCCACTGCCACCACAGCTGTTCTTCCTCTTCCTCCTTCCTCCTCTTATTCTCGCCCCCACTGTGGCATCCTCTTCTTCTCCCTTCCTTTTCTTCCTCCTCCTCCCCCCACTGCCACACTTCCATGATCAACTGTTGATCCATAGTTAGTTCTGAAGCTTCCTGGGTGGGCTTGGGATAGTTTTTTTAACAGGTTCATTATGAAGATGAATAACTAGTATGTATAGGAATTCTCCATTGTGGAAAATGAAATTGCAGGTATGCCAAAGGCACGCATGGGTGGCATAAGTGGGTACAAAGGAGTGGCTTGAGTCCACTCTGGCCAGAAGCAGTTCCAAACCCACAGACCACATGGCCTGTTGCAAAAGTGGGCTGTGCTCAGCAGAGCCAACTAGCACTTCCAGGAGTCAAATTATCTTGGACCAAAGCGCAGCCTCAGTGCGACTTCTGGCTGTTTTGGAGGTGTGCATCATTTGAATGCAAGACCTCCAAAGTGGCCAGAAGCTGCTTCATTTGGCCTCTTTGTTTCAGGCCACAGAAGGATAACCAGAACTATCATATGGCTGGAGAAAAGTACCTGCAATGAAAATTTACAACGTTTGGGACTATTTAGTTTAGGGAAAAAAAGAAAGCAGGGTGACATTGTATAGACCTACAAATTGGTTTGAAGGAAGTACCATGGGTTGGATTTCTCCCTCTCTTGTACTACTAAATTACAGCCCATTTAACAAAGCCTAATTTTGGGAGATTCAAGATAGATACAAGGAAATACTTATTCACAAAGCACATAGTTAAATTATGGAATTCATTACCACAAGAATAATAGCAGCCAACTTGGTTGGTTTTAAAAGAAGAAAGAAAAAATATCATGGAGAACTGAGTCATTTGTGGCTGCTAGTTGTGATAGATAGACAACTAGATAGATATTCCTTCTAGTACTAGAGGCAGTATAACTTTGTAGTTCAGTTCCTCAGAAAAATAAGATTCAAGATCCTGTTGTACTAATGTCTTCTTCATGGACTTCTTACAGTCACCAGTTAGCCCACAGTGGTCAAGATGCTATTGTCCCACTGGCACAGGATAAACCTCAGTGGAGTATTTATGCTAGTAATAGGGCAGGCTTCTTTTTCCTGAGGTGTGCAAGGCAGGTAGACATTGCCTAGGTGTACCATGACTAATTAGTGGCTATGGGAACAGAGCTATACCCATGAGCCTTTCAATGTCTTTGTCCACCTGGGGTAAAAGTATTGTGGAAACACGTACAGGATACCTTCTTACACAACAGCTAAAAAGTCCAGAAGTCCATAAACATCATGCACGTAAAAGTGTATAAGGCTCCAAAAAGACCATTGAACTAGATAATCCATTGGTCTGATGCAACATAAATCCTTTTATTTTTTTCCAAGGGTAAGGTTTAAAAAAATATCAAAAATGAGATTGAGAGAATGTGCAGGTGCAACACAGCATTTAATGGAATGGCTAAGTATTCTCAGAGTGAAATCCCATGAATCTTTTTACAGCCAGAAAAAAACAGATCTGTTGAACAGGATTTGATAGTGGCTGGTTACAGACCGGCAGTTTAGTGCGTGTTCGCCACCTAACCCTAGTGCGTGGCGAACACGCACTAAACGGTGGCGGCCCTTCCACACGCCCGCCGCCGTGAGTACGTCATGGCCGCGCCGCCTCTAGACGGGGCGGCGCGTCCATGACGTAGTAGCTCCGCGCCAGGGTGCTTAGTGCGCCCTGGACAAGGAGCAGGAAGGAGCTCCATTTCAGAGCTCCTTCCGGGTTTAGTCCGCTGGGCGCAGCCATCTGAAGGCTGCGCCCAGCGGACTAAATGAGAAAGGGGCCAAGCGGCCCCTTTCTCTGCTCCCCACCGCCGCGGGGTGTCCTTGGGGCTTGAAGCCCCAGGGACACCCATTTTCTGGCTGCAGGGAAGCGGCCTTTTGCCGCTTCCCCGCAGCCTGAAAAGCGGCAGATCAGGGCCCCAGCGGCTGCTGGTGTAGCCGCTGAAGCCCCGATACTCCGGGGAAAGGGGTGGG
>NW_024818051.1:0-2040 GCF_019175285.1 Sceloporus undulatus | reverse complement strand
AAATATCCAAGAACTTCAAGAGGAAGAAAGAACAAATCACAATCTGATACAAAACAAGGACAGAACAAAAATGTAGGTAGGATTTAAAGAAATGGAACAAAACTGAGACAGAGGCCCTTTTTTGGTCCCTCTCTTTGATTTATTCACATTCATTGGCAGCAAGAAAGAAATCATGGAGACATAGCAGAGTTTCACTCAACAACATAAATGTGTATAGCTGTCATATGTATGGATTAACTGAAACTATTTCTTTTCATTGTCATGACTGTCAAAAAGCACTACACATAATCATTGACTTTTAGCACCTACTATGAAGAAATGCAACATTATTTCAATAATACTTTTTCTTGACTCATTTTTCTATCTTCTTTTTTCTTACAGACCACCCATTTTACCCAAATTGCCATTAAATCATATTGACTATAGTAAATTACATTATTTTATTAATGAAATAGGACCTTGTTTGGCATATTCTTTAACACTCATGTTGATTTCAGTTAGCTTAAGGAAATGGTAGGTGATATCTGGTCAGAAATACTCAAAGGAAAAGGAGTTTGTGATGTATAGGGGTTTCTTAAAGGTGAGATATTGGAACAATTGCAAATCATTCCAATGAAACAGAAAATGGTAAAGTGTCTAAAAAAATCAGGGTGGATGGATAAAGAATGTTTGAAGAATCTGAAATTTAAAGTAACATGTAAAATTAAAGGAAGAAGGGAGAAATAAATGTATACAAATAAATTCTACAAATAAATGCTTGTAGAAAGACAGTCAGAAAAGCTAAGATTCAAAATTTTAACCTGCTAGAAAGGTTTAAAAGAATAAAATGGAGGGTGTTTTTGGAGCAAGAAGAAGAACAAGGATATTATTGGACCACTTTGTGGAGAAAATGGTGAAATGATAATAGAGGACAGAGACAAGGCAGAACTGCTCAACATCTCTTTTGTCTCAGTTGTCTTCCAAAAGGAACACAGTGCTCTATCTGATGAGAACAGCACAAATTATTTTGTAAGGGGACTGCCATCTAGAATAGAGACTAATAGTAGAAAACCTAGCTACTCTAAATCATTGTGAGTTGGATGAATTACATCTAAATGTATTAAAGGATCTATCAATAATCTTTGAGAATTCTTGCAGAACAAGAGTGATCTCAACAGAATGGAGAAATGTTATCTCCATCTTCAGATAAGATGGAAAGAAGACTCAAGCAAGTATCAATCAGTTCACTTAATATCAATATCAGGAATGTTCTACAACAATTCATTAAATAGTCAGTTTGTGCACATGTAGAAATAAATTTTGGAATTACTAAAACCCAGCAAGAGTTTTTTCAAACACTAGTCATGCCAGACTAATTTTACCATCTTTAATAATATGTTACAAGCTTGATGGATCAGGGGAATGTTGTGCATGTAGTATATCTTGATTGTTTTTTGACAAGAGTTCCAACAGTTCCAATCAAGAGGAAATATGGGAGATGTCTCAAGAAACCAGGATGGATGACTAAAGAACCTTCAACAGAACTGCGGTGCGGTACAGACCGCCAAAAAGTGGCTGTCTGCCAGCACCTGTTTTTCCGCCAGAGGGAAGCCACAGCCGCTAAACCGCGTGGCTTCCCTCCAGTGGAAAAAGAACCCGCAAAAAGTGGGTTCTTTTTACGCTGCAAGGGCAGCGTAACAAGTGCACCACCGGCGCACTTGTTATGTAAGCAGGGTGCGGCGCCATGTGGAACAAATAGCGAGCATGTGTAGGGGCAAAGTCACAAAAGCTAAAGCGCAGAATGAGCTCAGGCTTGCTAGAGAGGCTAAGAACAATAAAAAGGGCATTTGGGGTATGTTCACAGCAACAAAAAAAGAAGGAAATAGTAGGGCCACTATGTGAAGAAGATGGCAAAATGCTAACAAGGAACAGAGAAAATGCAGAACTACTCAACACTTTCTTTGCCTCAGCCTTATCACAAAAAGAAAAGGGTGCACAACAAGAGGAAAATGGAACAGAGGAAACAATAGGGGAAATGCAGCACAGAATAAGTAAAGAGGT
>NW_024818050.1:0-2040 GCF_019175285.1 Sceloporus undulatus | reverse complement strand
CCTTGTTTACTTTAAGGGATTATTCTTTCCTGTTGAAGGTATCCAGGCGTTTATGGATTTCAATGGCTTCACTGGGCATTCTGATACGATAGTTGTTGGCACGATCCAGAATTTCAGTATTTTCAAATATCATTTTATGCCAAGGTGGTTTATAACGTGTTCTGCTACTGCTGATTTTTTTGGCTGACCCAGTCTGCAATTTCTCTTGTGTTCCTTGATTCGTATTTGGATGCTACATTTGGTGGTCCCTATGCAGACTTGTCGGCAACTGCACGGTATGCGGTAAACTCCTGCGGCCGTGAGAGGGTCTCTCCTTCGCTGTGTGCAGCATTTGCTGGATATTATTGTTTGGTTTGTAGATCATTTGGAGGCTGTGTTTCCTCACCAGTTTCCCTATTCTCTCTGTAGCTTCTTTGATGTATGCTAAAAAATAACTTCCTTTTCAGTGGCTGTTTGTATTCTGGGTCTGGCTGAGCTGGAATAACCTTTAGCCTGTCAAGCTTCAATTCATCTTGCAAGAAGATGACATCCTTTTTGCCTGACCTGCCAATGTTTTTATTGTGTTTCCTTTTTTTTGTCCTGGTTGATGATTTGAGTTCTTGTGTAGGTATCTGTCTGTGTGTGTAGAATCATAGAATAATAGAGCTGGAGGAGACCACAAGGGCCATCCAGTCCAATCCTCTCGCCATGCAGGAAATCTCAATTAAAGCATACCTGATAGATGGCCATCCAGCCTCTTTTTAAAGACCTCCAAGGAAGGAGACCCCACTACACTCCGAGGGAGTGTGTTCCACTGTCGAACAGCCCTTACTGTCAGGAAGTTGCTCCTAATGTTGAGGTGGAATTTCTTTCCTGTAGCTTGCATCCGTTGTTCCGTGTTCTAGTCTCTTGAGCAACAGAAAAGAAGCTTGCTCCCTCCTCAATATGACATTGCTTCAAATATTTAAACAGGGATATCAAATCACCTCTTGAAACTTGACCAAGTCATATGTGGGGAATCCCATGGCATTCACTATGGGTTGGAGTGGATTGGAATCTTTGTGGATCTTGGGAAGTCCATGCATTCCTGGTGGAAGAGCCTCAGATTGGCATAAAGTTTGGTGTTTTGCCTTGTGCAGAATCCTTGCTGTTTCTGCATTATCTCTTCTGCTTCCTCCCCTGGGAGATGGTGGAAGGGTGGATTCAAGCTGGGCAATGATGTCTTCAACTGGAATTCTGGTGGTCTTAACTGCAAAGGTGCCTCCTTTGCGCAAGATGGATGTTCCTTCTTTTGAAAGTTACTGCTCTGGCAGATTGATGGAGGTTCTTGATATTCCAGCGAGGTACTTGTGGCATTTGTTGAATTTTTATTTCTGTTTTTGATGTGATCTGCCATATCTTTTACCATTTTCCTGTAGGTGAGGCTGTTAATTTTGTCCCAGTCTTGGGTGTTCTTCCTTTGACTGATGCGGAGGTGGAGTGTTAGCAGTTCCTTGTCAGTGTTAGCCAGTTCTTTGTGGGTGGTGTGTATTCTTTCCCATAAACATGTTCCATTCAGTTGTAGATATGTTTAGTTTGTGGGGATTTTAAGGTCCTTTTTGCTGTGAGAAAGTGTGGTATGGTATCTGTGTCTCTGCACCTTAGTAGGAAGATTAGTGAGTAGAGTAGATGTGCTCTCCTGGTCTGGAGTTTTTCCAGACTCTGGGTGACTTAGAACAGTTTTTCCCCATAGAGATCTTCTAGAACATGGCCTCATAGCCCCTCCCCCCCCCAAAAACACAAAAAACTATGGATGCCGGTTGTGAAAGCCTTTACAAATAGGAGAATATTCAGACATGTCCCATTCTATTCTGAAGTGATCAAATACTATTTGGGATGCTCCATGTGTTTTCCTTTCCTTTTGCTTCCTCAGTCTATGGATGAGGTCTATTTTCTATCGCAGATGACCTTTTGGGATGTCGATATATATTTCACAGAGGAGGAATGGGAACTGTTGGATCAGAACCAGAGATTTTTATACAAGGAGGTGACGATGGAAAACTATGAGAATGTTTCTTCCCT
>NW_024818049.1:0-2040 GCF_019175285.1 Sceloporus undulatus | reverse complement strand
CTAGAACTGATCAGAGAGACAGGATTCAAGGCTAATAGGGAGAAGGCACAGTTAGTCTAAACTCAAGTCAAGTACAGTACCTCGGTTTGAACCTCCAGATTGCTGGACCCCAGATTTGGAAAGGATAGAGACAGATGTGGCAACTCTGAGAGCAGTACTAGGCACCTTCGACTTCTCTAGAGAGTTCATAGAGAGTTTTGCCAACAAAGCCAGACCCTTGTATGCCCTTCTGAAGAAGGATGCTGCATGGGAATGGGGGCACAGACAAGAGGAAGCATTTGCAACCTTAAAAAGAGATTTGGCAAAAGCCCCAGCACTAGTGCATCCTGATGTCACCAAGCCTTTTTACATCCAGCTTGCAGTTGCTGATGGGTCAGTGGGAGCAATCCTGCTGCAACCCCGCAATGGGATGCATAGGGCAGTGGCTTACGCCTCCCGAAATCTGTCCCCCACTGAAACAAAATTTAGTACGGATGCTAACTTGAAGAAATGCTAAAGTTCCTTTGTCTATAAGGTTTGTGCACCCTAAAGAAACCAAACTATGAACAGTGACCAAATTATCAATGGGGAATTTAATTAGCTCAGGGTCACAAGAGGAGGCCTGTTACTACACCTCAGGGATCGCCCCTTCGATCTGTATACCAGGAACTAGAAATCCAGAAATGAGGCAGAGGCTCTAAGTACAAGCAATGTCTCTTTTATTGGAAACAGGGATTCAAACATGCAGGCACATATGCTCATACATTCATACAAGACTCAGGAAATAACGTAGTAAATGTGGGATAGATATTAGGCTTCCTAATGGAAATACTCACCTGATGTAGAAGTTCTATCTTGCTATGTCCAATTTGTGTGTGGGTTTGCAGGTCTGCTTAATATGTAAGGCTTAGCAGACTCTGACTTCAAACTGACATAGCTGTTTTCCTATCAGCAGTGAGAGTGGCTACCAGCAGTGAATGGCTGGCCACAGCACATTCCTAAATTCGGGAGACCCTTTAAGGGTTTAACAGCGTCTCTAGACAAAGGGCAATCAAAGGAAACTGTTTGAAGTGTATTTCACATCTTAGGCCCATGTTTTGATCTCACCAAATGGCTATGCAAATGCCATTCCTTTGATTCAAATGGTTCCCCCTCAATCACAAAGAGAGACACTTCCTTGAGACACATGATAGCATCTTTAAGGCAGCTCCTGGCATGATCTCATCAAAGCTGGGAAAAGAAATTCCTTTACATATCAAAACCCATGGTTTCCCGTTGTTTCAGTGGGAAGCTGTTCTTTTCAGATCACATGCTAGGGCCATATAGCTACTCAGGTCAAGATGCACTTTTTGATATCAAGATGCAGGTCAGAGATTATCATTTGGATATATTAAAAAGGTGTAGATCAATGCCTATCATTCCCCCCACCCCCTTTTGAAATACGCAGTTCGAACAGTCTCTGTGAGAACGAAGCTATTTCAATTAAACCTTTGTCTGTAAAATTTTGGGGTGACAGTATTAGAGGAAGGGTTATGACATCAGGTGAGTATTTTCCTTAAAAGGCCAGTACTAAACTTTTCTGGAACTCATTCACACATACAATCACACTTAATACATGTACATTAAGCAATGGTTGTCATGAGAATGTAGGCAATATCCATCCCAGCAAATGAAAGCGAACAGAACATGAAAAATATACAATGGCAGAAACAGCAGTATTGGTGATGCCAATATTCAAAACAAATGAAAGCGAGCATAAACCATCTTATGACTATTGTAGCCAAGTTTGGAGGGTAAGGACTAATGCACCAATGTACATTAGACTGGCAAGAAATGAGAATGATAGTCCAAGCTGTCAATGAATGAGGTAGTGCAATGATGTTAACAATGTCCAACAAAAATGGTAGTATGTGGCAGTGATGTCCGTGAAGGCTGTATAGAGAAAAGGAATTTGAAATAGTGCTGAGGAAAGGAGGAAAAGAGAAGGTCTCTATTTGAAACCACCACCCCCCCTTTTGCTACATGCATAGTGTTAAACATAGAGGGTCAAGCAAGACACAT
>NW_024818048.1:0-2040 GCF_019175285.1 Sceloporus undulatus | reverse complement strand
GAGAAGATGGCAAAATGCTAACAGAGGACAGAGAAAAGGCAGAATTACTCAACACCTTCTTTGCCTCGGTCTTCTCAGAAAAGGCAAAGGGTGCTGAACCTGAAGAAAATGAAGCAGAGGACAGAAAAAGGGAAATTCAGCAGAGATAGTATAGGGATATCTGGTTAATCTAAATGAATATAAGTCTCCAGGACCTGATGAACTGCATCCAAGAGTATTAAAAGAACTGGCTAATGTACTAAAGATACTTGTTGGAACTGTAATAAAAGCTCAGGTACCATGTTTCATATGTGGTGGGGATGTCAGCGGGTTAAGAAATTTTGGAAAAAAAATACACAAAGAAACGGAAAGAACGTTAGAGACTACATTGGAGATGGATCCCAAAGTGTTTTTGTTAGGCATGTTGAGTGATGACCTGGAAAAAAATATGGGAAAATTATGTTTTATTTCTTAACTGCTGCAAGATCCACAATTGCAAAAAAATGGAAAGGAAATGATGAATTGACTGTACAAGAATGGCTTTTGAAATTGTATGAATTTCTGGAATTAGATAAGTTGACATGTTTATTAAAAGACAAAAGCCTAGAAAGATATAGAATGGAATGGCAACCAGTTATCAATTATCTGAAAATAGAGAAAGGTGATAATGGAATAATAGCTTTTGATAAATGAAATCTGTATATCAGTCAACTAAAGAAGATTAAGTAAAAATAAAGGGGGAAAAAAAGAGATGCCAGGGAAGATATCATGGCATGAGAACAGGGAAGAAATTTAAAGGAAAAAGGGCCTATATCTTCATGTAGAATTTAGTTTAAAGTTACTATAAGGAAAAGTTAAACACAAAGGTCATATTTCCCAGGGTGACTGGAGAGCAGTAATAATCGCTGTAAAGGAAGGTTTTTTTATTGTGTTTGTTTTTATGTATATGTGACTGATATAAGGTGTATGTAATGTATATATTTGTTTTATGTTTTATGTGATATGGTTTGTGTACGAAAATTTTAAATAAATTAAAAAAAAAAGAACTGGCTAATGTAATATCTGAGCCATTGGCAATAATCTTTGAGAACTCCTGGAGAATGGGAGAAGTCCCAGCAGACTGGAGGAGGGCAAAAGTTGTTCCCATCTTAAGATTTGCTGATTTTAAAAAAAATGTTAATACAAATGCATGTTTCTGAGGTGTCTATAGACAATTGCCCCCCTTGCCCCTGTATGTGAGAGGCCAAAGGCCCCGGCGGCAATCGGCGGCAGGACCAGGCTGGGGCCGGTCCCAAGGCCTCGCCGGGCTGCATCCGGCCCGTGGGCCGCAGGTTGCCTACCCCTGGTTTAGCTGCTGCATTTTGTAGTAGCTAATTTCCAAGTTGTCTTCAAGGCCAACCCCATGTAGAATGCATTGCAGTACAGCTGTATCTCCCCAAATCCAAAATAGTTGTCATGGTAAACATGGCTACATCCACGCTATAGAAATAATCCAAGTTGACACCACTTTAACTGCCATGTCTCAATTCTATGGAATTCTGGGGAATTGTATTTTGTTGTGGCACCAGAGCTCTCTGACAGAGAAGGCTAAATGACTCACACAAAACTACAATTCACAGAATTCCATAGCATTTCGCCAGGGCAGCTAAGATGGTGTCAAACTGCATTATTTCTGCAGTGTAGATGCTGTCTATGAAGTCCTGATAAGGGATCATAGAGTTGGAAGAGACCACAAGGGCCATCCAGTCCAATCCCCTGCCATGCAGGAAATCTCAATCAAAGCATCCCTGACAGATGGCCATCCAGCCTCTCTTTAAAGACCTCTAAGGAAGGAGACCTCATTACACTCCAAGGGAATTTGTTCTACTGTCGAACAGCCCTTACTGTCAGGAAGTTCCTCCTAATGTTCAGGTGGAATCACTTTTCCTGTAGCTTGCATCCATTGTTCCGGGTCCTGTTCTCTGGAGCAGCAGAAAACAAGCTTGCTCCCTCCTCAATATGACATCCTTTCAAATATTTAAACAGGGCTATCATATCACCTCTTATCCTTCTTTTCTCCAG
>NW_024818047.1:0-2040 GCF_019175285.1 Sceloporus undulatus | reverse complement strand
GGGGGGGGGGGGGGCACTGCCGAAGGCACCTCTGCCCACCTTATAGCACCTCTAACTGAAAGCTCTTGCATCTGAGGAAGTAAGCTCAAATCTACAAAAGCTCACGCTTCCAACTTCTTCCTTTCAGTCTGCATTTACACTACAGACCGCAATGCTTGCCCCTCAAGGCTTTCCAGCTTTCTCCTGGAAAGGAGCTGGATGCTGGCGGCAGAGGAAGGGTCAACACTTGCCTTCAAGTGAAAAGTTGGAAAGCAAGCCATCTGCGGCCCAAATAAGTTCAGCCTTTAAAATGTTGGCCCTTACCGACTGCCATGTTGAGCGATCCTGCTCTAGACTGAAACCAACTGAACAGAACAGAGGAACAGGAAAAGGGTCTTGTGTTCCTTCTTTCTTCAACAGAAAAACAAAACCTCTCTAGCTAGGATTATGCAAAAAGCTTAGTCCTTAACTAGGGATGGGAATTCAGGTGTCAGGGTACTACAATTCCCAGCTGATGAGAGCTGTAGTCTGTCAATATCTGGTGGGCTATAGGATGTCCTTCCCAGTTGAAAGAGAACCAACTGTATGCAATGAAGGAAACAGAGTCAGAGCCCTTTCCTCCAGGTCTCAGCCTTCAGTGAGGAGTGTGCAAAGAGATCCAACACCAGAGATAGTCTTCTTTTTCCTGAAAAGAAGCAAATTTATATTCACACATAAACACATGCACACCCTCCCTTTAATTCCCCCTCTGAAATCTCTTGGCCCCATGGAGACTCCCAAGGGGAGAAAGGAGGCCTGGCAGCCCTAGGAGCCTTACTGCCTTTTTGGGGAGGAAAGAGGAGGAGGAGGAGGAGGCCTTCTTTGCTTCCAGCCCCCAAGGCTAGCTCCCTAAAGAAGACCCTCCTGCCCCCAGTGTTGCCAATTTTGCAACTTTCACGCAAAAATGGGGACTTTTCAGAGCTTTTTGTGTGATTTTCGTGCCTTGCTCTAATTCAGTGCCTTTTCCGCGACTTTGGCCCTTTCAGCTGCAGCCTGCTGCAGAGCAACCAAAACCCTTTGGAGTGCAACAGTTTTCAGCCAAGAGGGCTGGAGAAAAAAACTCTCTCTCTCTCTCTCTCTCTCTCTCTCTCTCAATAACTCCCTCTGAGAGCCAGGACAGAGCAAGAGCAAACAGCTCTCAGCCAATCAGAGAGAGGACAGTGATTGCCCCCCCCCTCAGGCATTCAGGCTAAAAATAGCATTGGCCTTTTTAGCTGCCGGATCACACTGTTGACTCATGTTCAACTTATGGTCTACTTGGACTCCTAGATCCCTTTCACACATACAGTGGTACCCCGGGTTACGAATTTAATCCGTTCCGCGGCGCCGTTCGTAACCCGAAATCTTTCACAAGCCGAAAAAGCCATAGGCGCTAGCGCTAAAAGCCGCGATTTCGTGCGAAAAAGCGCCGAAAAGCACCAAAAATTTTTTTCGTAAGCCGAAAAAAAAAACATAACCCGGAACAGTTTTTTCCTATGGGATTTTTTCGTATCCCGGGAATTTCGTAAGGCGGTGCTTTCGTATCCCGGGGTACCACTGTAGTTTCATTCAGCCAGGTGTCACCCATCCTATATCTGTGCATTTTATTTTTCCGCCCTAAGTGCAATACCTTACATTTCTCCGTGTTGAATTTCATTTTGTTAGCTTTGGCCCAGCTTTCTAGGAGTTTATCGCACACGCGTTTGTAAACGATCCGAGGTCTGAACGGTAACGGAACGGAACGGATTTTATCGCACAGCCTCGTTACCGACACGTTTACAGTGCGTACCCGTTCCGTTCCGTTCGCGTAAAATGTCCCCAACGATTTATTTCCGTCCTCCCTCTCCAGTAAACGTTATGTGAACCGAAAATCCCCCGTGTGCGATATCCTACACGTTCCAATTCCATCCCCGTCCAGTCACTACAGTAACGATGGTCCAGCATGATATCTTTCCTATACCTGGTCCCCTTGCAAGATGTTTTAACGACTTTCATCAGTGAAAATTATTGAACATGTAGAAATGTTTGTATATGAAAAAAAAA
>NW_024818046.1:0-2040 GCF_019175285.1 Sceloporus undulatus | reverse complement strand
GGAGGTCTTTAAACAGAGGCTGGATGGTGCTTGGAATGTGTATTCCTGCATGGCAGAAGGGGGTTGAACTGGATGGCCCTTGTGGTCTATTCCAACTCTATGATTCTATACTTCTAATGGAATCATAGCACCAGGATAATTTAGCATAAAAGGGACCTCAGTTTTCATAGAAAGGAGAATGGATTATGGTTCCTTACCCACAGAGGCCACATTCTGATAATTCTCCATCATCACATAACTGTACATCAGTCTCTGTTTCTTCGTCAACAGTTTCCATTCATCCTCAGTGAAATATACTGCCACATCCGCAAAGGTCACCTGCAACAGAAAATAGCCCTCATCCAGAGAGTGACTAAACAAAAGGGGAGAAAAGCACAAGGTTCATCCCAAATATCATTTCATCACTTCAGAATTCAGTCCAGGAAATAAACTTTAAATTCTGTCAGGAGGGGGGAAAAAACTACTGCCTTTGAGATCCAGTTTGTCTCAAATCCTTTCAATATAATATACAATATAATAAATAATATAATTTAGGCCATGGCTGGGATGTAAAGGATGGATTATGATACTCACTATCCCAACACATACAGTACATTTAGCCACCAAAGAATTATAGCGCATTTAGATATTTCTTGCCACATTTCAGAGGCAAAAGTTAATTTTAAAAAACTGTTCTGGGGAGCAGTGTTGGTTTGAGTGCAACTGGGCCCACCCCATATTTAGACCCAGAGATGATCTCCCAACATTTCACAGACGGGAAAAGCAATACATATGTGGAAAAGCAACACCAAAAGGTGGTCAAGATGGACAAAGTTGTTTATGAGAAAGATCACACAAGCTAGGAAGTGCACAACAGTTTGCTTTTGCTTCAGCCTCCTGGGAAGGGCAATATCCTGCCTCTTTCTTTCCCCTCCCCTCCCCACTTTTGAGTTGATGGGGTGCAAACTGAATGACACTCAGAAACTGAAGTAAGCTGAGAAGGGGGAAAGTGGGAGGAAGAAAGAGCTACCGGGACATTTTTAAAAGCCCCTGAAAAACTGGATTGACCGAGGATTAACCAGGACTGTCTTTGCCAAACTCAGACAGTATGTGATTTGCATCCTTTCATAAATTGGCCCAGCAGTGACACAGATGAAGCTAATAGGACAGTGACTTACCAAAGGACTGTCTCTGGTAAATTGGGAGAGTATGTTCTCCTTTTGCTTTCATGAACTGGCCCAGCACTGACACAGATGAAACTAATAGTCAAGAACCTTGACTCACCAAAGAGTTCTTGTACCTCTGCATCCTCTTTCTCTTGGGGCCCAACTCACTCCGCTTGGCCTCTGTGTCAGCCATCAGGTGGGCAGGGGTCCTGGTGGTCTTGCCCTTGGGTCACTTCCAGCAAAAGGTGCCCCAAAGCTGTGTCCAAGGGGGCCAAGATGAAGTTCCTGCGAAAGGAGACCAGAGATTCAAAAAAGGACGCAAATTGGATCTCCTATAAAGAATGAATGCAAATAGATAGAACTGGTTATAGAATAAAGACACAAGAAGATCCTAATGATCAGGGTTATGATCTTTCATGGTTCTTTTACAGACAATTAGAGAGCTCTTCCTAATGGATAAAAACAATCCGGTATTTGCAAATCAGACTCTGATCTAGAACAGGAAATAATGTCGAATAAAGATGCCTTGTTAGCAAGACTTTATAATTGTATTCTTAAAAAATCTATACAGAAGAGGAAGTTATTAAGGAAAATATGGTTAGATGGTCTCAAAACTTTGGTTTTGCAATTGAATTAGACCAGTGGGAGTACACTTGGAAACAAAGATTGAACTATACTTGCAGCCAAAACATCAAAGAGAGTTATTATAAAACATATTTGGTGGTATTTAACACCAGAGAGAATAAGCAAGATGTATAAGAATTGCAGTAATTTGATACAGTTAAATACCTGGGGGTTGGGCTCTCCACTAAAAATTCGGAACTGTATAAGAATAATTACTGTAAAACGTGGCTTAAAATTAAAGCAGATTTATCCCATTGGAATAAAATCGGCT
>NW_024818045.1:0-2040 GCF_019175285.1 Sceloporus undulatus | reverse complement strand
TTCAGCATTAATGAACTTTTCAAAATTCTTCTGATGATTTCTGTTTCTCTTCTTACTCTTCCTTTCTTAGCCCAGTGAGGCTGGGAATGCACTGGGGATTTCTCTTTACAACCTGTAATGACTATTTATTGCTGTGTGCATTTCTTGTGTTTTAATTCTTAGACAGATTACTCTGATATGTAAAAATGCTATTCATGCCACAGTCTTTTGATCAAGATGCATGTAGAGCTCACTGAATCCTCCAGATGATTCACCTCCATCTCACTCTTCCGTTCCTTTGCTCATTGCTTAAGATGGTATTCTTGTCTGCAGATGGAGTATGCTGGGAATGAAGAAAAGAGATAATCACTTTACAAATTAGATTGTTTAATTAGATCCTAAAAGTTGGAAAAGTCTGATCTGCTGTGCTCAGAGGCCCTCCAATGGTTTACTTTGATGGTCTCTATAACGTTTTTACACAGTTTGAAGTGAGCACTTTAAACTGATTTATGAGACATTTAAAAGAGAGAGAGAATGAGAAAGGAAGGAAGGAAGGAAGGAAGGAAGGAAGGAAGGAAGGAAGGAGAAGGCTTTTGTTCATTAGCTGGAGAGGGGAGACAGGTTATGGGTTCCCTGTATTTGGAAGCCAGGTCTGATAGCTATCCATCCTTTTAATTTCCCAGAACACTGTGGATTAATCCAAGTCAGAAGGTATGGCAAATAAATAAACTGATAGGTGGCTTCCAGTTCTCTTTGGTTGTCAGACTTTGATCTTGATTCGAATCTACATTTAGAAGAATATTCTTGCCTATTTACAGTGGGTTAGATTATATGGACCTATGGTTCATTTCACTTGTCTAAGTCTGTAAAATCAACTCCCTCCCTCCCTCCCTCCCTCCCTCCCTCCCTCCCTCCCTCCCTCTCTATAAAAAGTATTCAATTATATTGGATGTTTTCAAAATTACAGATTTTTTCCTCTTCTGTAGCCTACAGAAATCTGTTACTGAAAACATGAAGCTGTGATCAGAAAACATGAATTGCAAAAAATCCTATCTGTATTGTTGTGGACTGCCAGACATGAAGCTAGTTAAAAACTGTGCTTTTATCCATTCACAGATTTCCAGTGTTATTCGCCCCAAATAATGTTGACTTAAAACATTACAGTAATGTGTAACATTGACCTTTCTTTGTTATAAAGGTAAGGTAAAGGTAGGCCCGAGACACATTGGCCAAAAGCGGCATGTCGGCGCCAAAACTAAGGTTCCAGAGCACGTGGCAACCACACGCTCCAGAACCCTAGTCCAGTGATGGCGAACCTATGGCATGCGTGCCAGAGATGGCACTCAGAGCCCTCTCTGTGGGCACATGTGCCATCGCCTCAGCACAGAGTTTGCTAGAGTTTGTTACTAGAAAGCCAAAGGGACATGGCACTTTGCAATAAATAAGTGGGTTTTGGGTTGCAGTCTGGGCACTCGGCCTCTAAAAGGTTCACTATCACTGCCCTAGTCCATATGGGCGGCAGCATCATGGCAGCATCCTGTTCACATGGGCACCGGCATGCTGCTGCTGCACAGCATCTGCACATCACTGCACATTGCGTACGTCACGTGTGTGCTAATGGTGCACGCACGACATATGCAATGTGCCACAAAAAGAACCCGGAAGAAGCAGGTTATTTTTACTGCAGAGGGACATTGCATGATTTGGCGGCTGCAGCGTCCTTCTGCAATAAAATGGGCGAATCCAACCCGCCATCTCGGGGCAGTGTGTACTGTCCCGTAGTCCCTTGACATGAATGTCTAGTTGTAACTGACTGTAGGGAGCAGTGCTTATCTCCGTTTCTAAGCCGAAGAGCCAGTGTTGTCCAAGGACTGCTCTGGTATTCATGTGGCTAGCAGGATTACACCATACACTGTTACCTTCCCACTGAGAAGTGGTTCCTGTTCATCTACTTGCATTTGAATGCTTTCAAACTGCTAGGTTGGCAGAAGCTGGGTCTAGTGATAGGAGCTCACACCATCATGCAGCACTCAGGCCTTGAACTGCCAACCTTCCGATCTT
>NW_024818044.1:0-2040 GCF_019175285.1 Sceloporus undulatus | reverse complement strand
CCCAGGAGTGAACTAGCATTATTTTTGTCAGTAAGGAATGCAAAAATTATATTTCCAATCCAGTGTTGCTCAGAAAAGGCCCTTGTGATTTTACTTTTACGGTTTGTCTGTCCATATGTCTGTTTATGTTTTAAAGTTATATATTGTTAAGATTAGGTTTTAATTACTAATAGTAAAGATAATGGCTTTGGGTTGTAAATTTGGCTGGGGATTGTGGGTCATGGTATGGGTTAAGTAGATGGGGGTTGGGATTTGTTGCAGCTGGCTAGAATAAACACACACATTTATATATACTCCTCTACTTGTGTACAATTTAAACATAAGCAAATGCATGGAGAAATATGGAGGTACATATGAATGCACATGGATGCACCTGCGCATGTATACACCCCCCACGTTCTGGTCAACATCACCATGTCTATATAATCATAACTGTGTATACATTTACTTCCCGTCATAACAGCATAACTGCCCTGTGATTACGGTAATTGAAATGTTTATACTTTGTGATGTTTTTATGATATGTATTTTACACATGATTGGCTCCTGAGGACACTCTGAGGGGCTGCCATTGGCTGGAATCCCCATCCCTCCCACCATCCCTGGCCCTGATTGGCTTGAGATTATGTCCCTCCCACCATCCCTGTCCCTGATTGGCTGAAATCCCTGTCCCTCCCACCATCCTTGACACTGATTGGATGGAATCCAATTTCGTGTTCTGGCGGCCATTTTGTGTTCCGGAGGCCATTTTGTGCTGCTTGTGACTGTGGGGAATATTGTTCCAGAACCTTCTCTGAGGCCTCAGTTGAACAGAGGCTTCTCTTTCTCTCCTGAGGCTCTAGAGTCAGAAGGAGGCCAGGCTCCTTGGGCCAAAAGGAAGGAAGTGTGTCTCTTTGTGTGTCTTTTGTGCCTCTTTTCTGAGAGGGTTTTCTTATTGCACAACTCTGCTCCTTCTGGGGAACATGGGTTTTAAAAGGGATCAGAAATGGGGAGGACAGTTATAATACAAGCCTTATTCGTCTTCTTCAAAAACATTAGGTTTTGGCTTCTAAGAGGAGGCTTGTCCCCCAAAAAAGGCCAAATGGAGCTCCTTTGGGAGGTTTTAAAGGTCTCTTCAGTTTCCTTATTAAAAGATTTTTACGCATGAAGGAAGTTGACAAACCAGACCATCTCATTTTACCAAGAATGAAAGAAAGAAACAAAAAACAAAAATCAGGATTAGACAGAAAAACAAAGTGCTTAGTTTTTGAAAGTAAAGCCATTATTAAGAGGGTAAAACCCAGACTTGGGTGCTTCGACCCTTTTACAATCAGCTCAGGCTGTATCTGCACTGCAGAAATATGCCAGTTGAAACTGTGTTAACTCTCCTGGCTCCATCCTGTGGAATCCTGGGATTTGTAGTTTGTTGGGCACCAGAGATCCAGAGTCACCCCAAGGCAAGGCTCTCCAGGGCTCTCTTGGCCCTCCTTTGCTTGAGAATACAATGGGCCCTTGGTATACACAGGGGATCCATTCCGGACCCCCCCCCCCACATATACCAAAATCCGCATATGCTCAAGTCCACGCACACTGACATTGGGGACAAATGTCCCTCTCGCCTCCTCCCCTCCCCAACTTTTTCCCTCCTCGCTGCCATGGTTGGGGGAAAGGCCACGTGGGGGTCTTGGAGGCCAAGAGGCCTCCAGCCCACCATCTGTTTATTCCGCAGAGATGGCAGCGATTGTGGCGGTGGCAGTGAAGAGGAGGCGGAGGAGCAGCACGCCCCTGCTGCTGCCACAAGGTCAGAGCAAGAAGCAACACCTCAGCTGCCTTCTAGAAGATAAAGCATAGAATCATAGAATCATAGAGTTGGAAGAGACCACAGGGGCCATCCAGTCCAACCCCCTGCCATGCAGGAAATCACAATCAAAGCATCCCCGACAGATGGCCATCCAGCCTCTGCTTGAAGACCTCCAAGGAAGGAGACTCCACTACACTCGAGGGAGTTTGTTCCACTGTCGAACAGCCCTTACTGTCAGGAAGTTCTTCCTAATATTGAGG
>NW_024818043.1:0-2040 GCF_019175285.1 Sceloporus undulatus | reverse complement strand
GCAGTCTGTTTACAATAAATTTGATCCAGCCAAGAAGTAAATCTATTCCCTAACCCAACCCTTCGGCATACTTCCTTCAAAAATTTCCAATTTAAACAATCAAACGCTTTTTCAAAATCAACAAATAATAGAGCTAACTGCTTATCACATCTCTTTTCATGGTATTCCACCAAATCTAACATAAATCTCACATTATTTTTCAAGTGTCTCCCTGGCAAAAACCCTGATTGATCAGGATTGATATAGTTCTTGAGCGCGGATTTAAGTCTTTGCTTCAGTCTTCTCAGAAAAGGAAAACGGTGCTCAAGCTGAGGATAATGGAGCAGAGGACAGAATAGGGGAATTTCAGCACAGAATAAGAGATAGTACAGGAATACCTTGTTAATCTAAATGAATTTAAGTCTCCAGGACCAGATGAACTACATCCAAGGGTATTAAAAGAACTGGCAAATGTAATATCGAAGCCATTGGCAATAATCTTTGAGAACTCCTGGAGAACAGGAGAAGTGGCAGCAGACTGGAGGAGGGCAAATGTTGTCCCCATCTTCAAAAAGGGGAAAAAAGAGGATCCCAACATTTATCATCCAGTTAGTCTGACATCAATTCTAGGAAAGATTCTGGAGCAGATAATTAAACAGACAGTCTGTGAACATCTAGAAAGCAATGCCATAATCATAAAAAGTCAACATGGGTTTCAGAGAAAGAAGTCATGCCAGACAAATCTAATATCTTTTTTTACATGGATTTGTAATTGGCTGACCGGCTGAAGCCAAAGGGTGCTCAACAATGGCTTCTTTTCATCCTGGACAGAAGTGACCAGTGGGATTCCACATGGTTCTGTCCTGGGCCCAGTGTTATTCAACATCTTTATCAATGACTTGGAGGACAGAATTGGGAGCATACTCATCAAATTTGCAGATGACACCAAATTAGGAGGAATAGCTAATACCCCAGAGGACAGGATCAAAATTCAAAATGACCTGAATAGACTATAAAGCTGGGCCAAAGCTAACAAAATGAAATTCAACATGGAGAAATGTAAGGTACTGCACTTAGGGTGGAAAAATGAAATGCTCAAATATAGGATGGGCGACACCTGGCTAAATGAAACTACATGTGAAAAGGATCTGGGAGTCCAAGTAGACCACAAGTTGAACATGAGTCAACAGTGCAACACAGCAGCTAACAAGGCCAATGCAATTTTAGGCTGCATCAATAAAAGTATAGTGTCTAGATCAAGGGAAGTAATAGTCCCACTCTATTCTGCTCTGGTCAGGCCCCACCTGGAATATTGTGTCCAGTTCTGGGCACCACAATTTAAAAAGGATGTGGAGAAACTGGAGCATGTCCAAAGGAGAGCGACTAAAATGGTGAAGGGTCTGGAAGCCATGCCCTATGAGGAATGACTTAGGGAGCTGGGGATGTTTAGCCTGGACAGGAGAATGCTAAGAGGTGATATGATAGCCCTGTTTAAATATTTGCAAGGATGTCATATTGAGGAGGGAGCAAGCTTGTTTTCTGCTGCTCCAGAGACTAGGACCCAGAACAATGGATGCAAGCTACAGAAAAAGAGATTCCACCTAAACATTAGGAAGAACTTCTTGATAGTAAGGGCTGTCCGACAGTGGAACACACTCCCTCGGAGAGTGGTGGAGTCTCCTTCTTTGGAGGTCTTTAAACAGAGGCTGGATGGCCATCTGTCAGGGATGCTTTGATATGGATTTCCTGCATGGCAGGGGGTTGGACTGGATGGCCCTTGCGTTCTCTTCCAACTCTATTATTCTATGATTCTAAAAGTCAGAGTACTTGGGAGAAATAAATTACCAGGAACAGATGCCATACTAATAGAGCTGCTTCAAGCTACAGAGAGGGCATCAACTCTAGTTATAACTAAAATCTGTTAAAAAATATGGAAAACAAATAATGACCCACAGACTGGAAAAGGTCAATATATATTACAATCCTCAAGAAAAGGGCAGCAGGGATTGCAGGAACTACAGGGCCATTGCACGAATTTCCCATGCAGGTAAAGGAGAGGTT
>NW_024818042.1:418-2040 GCF_019175285.1 Sceloporus undulatus | reverse complement strand
GACTAGCGCCTCACGGTGCCACTTCTGGAGTGCAGAAAGAAGCGCAATTTTCGAGCGTCTTTTTTGCTGCATCCGGGAACCGCGCGGTTTGGCCGCTGCGGTTCCTGGATGCAGCAACAGGTGGCGCCAGCAAACCACTGCTTTCAGGCAGTCTGTAACGCACCATAGTTGGTGTGAGTGACCCGAGCATAACCCTGTTCTGGATGCCCCAAATCCATATAATGATTGTATCCTTACTCCTAGGAGCTAGCAAAGAAGACATTGTAGGGGAACTGCCATGAGGAAATCAGTGGAAGCATAGAGTCAGACAGTTGAAAAATATTCTATCAAATATATGTAAAAATACTTTGATTGAAAAGTGGCATCATTTCCTGTGAGACTGCCATTGAGTGTTGAGTCAGAGCACATGGCATGATGCAAGCTAACTGCAGAGGATGCTTCATGCTGTGTGGCACCAGGAGATGACTCACAACCAATACAGTATACAGCTCACATGCGGATTGATGTGGGTTGGAGTTGTGTGTACAAGAGATTGTGAAGTTGATGGAAGTCAGAGAGGGGAGCTGGTACATATTTGTTTTCTATTGCAAGTCAAGCTAAAGAACCTCCAAGGACTTGGAGGAAATCAACTGTGTCTGTGAGTTATTTTTAAGAGTGAATAGTGTTTAGTGCATTGTCAGTACCTATATCTGAAGATTTGCTTCTGTTCTTGCTGTGTTATTATTGAGCTCTGGGAGTGTCGCCTCCAGACTGTGTTATACATTGGCTTTGAATGGGATCAGAATTCAGAGCCAAGAAGAACCTGAGAGCCGGTGTGATAATCCTTTTTGGCTGAAGTATTTCCACCAAGCACCCATTTCATTTGATTCAGTTTCAGACAATTCTTTCCCCACACAAAAAACTTTCTAAAGCAATTTAAACCTTTTTGAATGCTCGGTTTCTGCCCCAAGCAACTTTTTCAGTATAAATATCAGCCCCAACGGGCTGTTCTTCAGCGTCAGTCCAGTTGTAGACAGACCCTGTGTTGATTTACATTGCTAAAACACCTCTCTACACTTTCCAGCCCCACTTGCCATTGAAGTTACTGTCTTTTTTCCCCATTCTGGACACGCAGCAAATGGATTTGAGATCCATCTAGGTCAGTGATGGTGAACTATGGCACGCATGCCAGATGTGGCACTCAGAGCGTTCTCTACATGCACACGTGCCATCACCCCAGCACAGATTTTGCCAGAGTTTGTTACTAGAAAGTTAGAGGGACACAGAAATTTGAAATAAATAAGTGGCTTTTGGATTGCAGTTTCGACACTCGGCCTGTAAAAGATTCACCATCACTGATCTAGGTAATGTATTACCTTTAGGAAAGCCTCACACTATTCACCACTCCCACCTTTGTTACCTAGTTTTTGTGTGTGTGTGTGTGTGTGCGCGCGAACACATATATGTATATGTTTGTGTGTGTTTACTTTCCCCCTAAATAAAACACAAAAACCTATTTGAAATGCCTCTGGAGTTCTTTGTGTTTCCCGGCCTGGTATAGTTGGGATGAATCCTGAGGTCACTGTTACCCTAATCTCTCCTTTGAGCTAAGTATGAATTTCCCCTAAAATCATAGCACAATG
>NW_024818042.1:0-318 GCF_019175285.1 Sceloporus undulatus | reverse complement strand
GCGCGCGAACACATATATGTATATGTTTGTGTGTGTTTACTTTCCCCCTAAATAAAACACAAAAACCTATTTGGAATGCCTCTGGAGTTCTTTGTGTTTCCCGGCCTGGTATAGTTGGGATGAATCCTGAGGTCACTGTTACCCTAATCTCTCCTTTGAGCTAAGTATGAATTTCCCCTAAAATCATAGCACAATGATGACAAACCTTTTTAGGTTTATGTGCCAGGGGGCAGGACTTCTGGTCCCTCAGGATGGGGCTGCATGTTGAGGTTGGGCTTCTGGCCCAGGGGATGTGGCTTCCACCCTTCATGGGCGGAG
>NW_024818041.1:0-2040 GCF_019175285.1 Sceloporus undulatus | reverse complement strand
TAGGTTCTCCAGCGAAACTCTACACTCAACTTCTGGCAGATTTGCAGAGGAGGACCTAGGATTCCTAGAGAGAACATATCAATCAGAACTGCAAATAATCAAATCTACAAAAGTCAAATCCCCAAATGTGGAAGACCAACAGAAATCTTTAAACATAACTAAACATGCTAAACACACATTAGATATACACACATTAGTGACTTCCCCCTTCCCAACTGATGATTATTTTTCTCTAACTGTTCATACTTTCATTAAATCATAACATATGTTATTACTTCTAATAAATAATCCATATAATTCACTTAACAAAATCTAGAATTTATATTTGCCCCTGATAATACATAAAAGAAAAAAAAAACCCAGTCTTTCTTAAAATTAATTAAGGATTTTTCCTTGATTAAAGTTGTCAATTTATCCATCTCAGCAAGTTCAACAATCTTCGTCAGTCAATCTTTTGTTAGATTTATTACTTCTTTCTACCTCTGAGCATAGATAATTCTCACAGCTGTAATCATATAAAGGACCTTTCTATATTTCTTCTCTAATTGTTTATCCATCAGTCCAAATAGAAAGGATTTAGGTTTTATTTTTTTGTTTAAAAATGTCCTCCAATTTCTTATGGCTCAAAATCCAGTATTTTTGTGTCACATTGCAAATCCACCGCATATGAAATAAAGTTCCAACCTTTTGTTTTGATTTTTCCCAACATTCACTGGAATTACTTTTAAACATTTTTGACACTTTATCAGGTCAAAATACCATACCTGAAATATGCTGATTAGCGGATACTTTTCACTCCCTCGGACTTTGTGAGTTTTGTGTAAGGTTTTGGAGTTTCTATCCCTTATCAAGCAAAAACTCTACTTTGCATCAATAGGGTGTGGATAGTTGAGATTTCCTGGCATTGAAGTTAGTGGTCACTATCTCAATTCCTGCCAGAAATGATTAACATCTGCTTTGTGGAGACAAGATTTGCATTTGTGGGAAAGAGGTGAGTCCGGTAAGAAGGTCAGGGTTATTTGTCTGTGTTTGTGCCTTCAGGTCACCTCTTGATTTATGGCGGCCCCATTAATTTCATAGAGTTATTTCGGCAATTTCAAATAGTCCTGAAGTAATGGCTAAATAGGAGCCGCCAGTCCTGTTCATAATCCTCCCATTGCATGTGTGAGAAGCCAAGCCAAGGTGGCTTCTGCTGAAGAGAGGGTAGGGCTAGGGGGAAAAGAACCACTTTGATTTTAACCATTTTCAGATATTTGAAATGCAGATTTTGAAAGCTGTTGAATGTAATCTTGGCCTGTTACAGACTGCCAAAATAAAGCTGCTTCAGATCTCTTTGGAGATATGCTATTTAAATGATGCATGCATCCTAGGAATCTGGAAGCTGCACCAAAAGCTGCACTCCGGTGCTTAGGAATGGAGTGTGGCTTTGGTGCGACCTCTGGACTCTTAGGACCCATGCATCATTTAAATAGCATACCTCCAAAGAGACCTGAAGCAGCTTTATTTTGGCAGTCTGTAACAGGCCCATTCTTTCCATGCTTTCTGAAACAAGACTAAATAATGTTCAATAATTCTGTATGTTTCTAGAACATTGTGGGTAGGTGCAGGGGAGCCTTTTAAGTGTCGGAATCAACAGCTGTGGTCCAAAACACACTGCAGAAATAATCTAGTTTGAGACTGCTTTAACTGCCCTGACTCAGTACTAGGGAATTCTGGGACTTATAATTTATTGCGGCATCAGAGCTCCCTGACAGAGAAGGCTAAATGTTTCACAAAACTATAGTTCCCAGAATTCCCTAGCACTGAGCCAGGGCAGTTAGTGGTCTCAAAGTGGACTATTTCTGCAGTGTGTTTTGGACCTATGCTACATATATCAACAGATCAGTGAATAACTATCAGACTCCCTCCTCATAGGTTGCAAGCAGTACAGAATATGAAATATTATGAAATACACTTTACTCCTGTCAGTCACTTATTGGTGTATATAACCTTGTCTTTGTTGACTCCATCCACACTGCAGAAATAATCCAGTTTGACACA
>NW_024818040.1:0-2040 GCF_019175285.1 Sceloporus undulatus | reverse complement strand
TTCTTGGCAAGTCCCTCCAGAGTGGGGTTTTCCATTGCCTTCCCCTGAGGTTGAGACTTGCCAGGGTCACACAGTCAAGGGCTTCAGGCTCAAATTTTTGATTTCATTTTTATTTTGAAATTTTGAAATCCCTCCTGGGCCGAAGGTTCAAATGTAGGACAAATCCTGGAAGACTGCAGACGTTTGGTCGCTTTTCCCTTCACTACACTTGATCTTAGCCAAAAGGCCCAGAAGCGATTGGTCACTTTTCCCTTGGCTGCCTCCACACTTCAGAAACCAACTACAATTCCCAGAATTCCACAGTTATTTCTGCAGTGTGAATGCACCCTCATAGGTCCAGAAATAATCCAGTTTGATTCCCGGCTCA
The DNA here is from genome assembly GCF_019175285.1 of Sceloporus undulatus. Taxonomy (NCBI): domain Eukaryota; kingdom Metazoa; phylum Chordata; class Lepidosauria; order Squamata; family Phrynosomatidae; genus Sceloporus; species Sceloporus undulatus. The sequence continues at coordinate 1,673 of NW_024818040.1, read as the reverse complement.
GTGCTAGGGAATTCTGGGAACTGTAGTTTTGTGAGACATTTAGCCTCTGTCAGAGATAGCCATAATATATATATATAAAATGTAATTATTATTATTATTATTAAGCTTTATTTATATAGCGCTGTACATTTACACAGCGCTGTACATACAATTAATACAATTAAAATAGATAAATAATATATATATATATATATATATATAATGATGTTATAACCAGATTCAGGTTTATTGTGCTGCTTTGTGAATTTTTATGCATTTCGTTTTGTATTTCATTTGTATCGTATTTTTTTATAACTGTCTGCAATTAATGTAATGTTTAATATAATTTTAATAGTGCTAATAGTGTTAATTTATGTAAGGGATAGGGATTTAATTCAGATTTATTGTATTGTCTTGTGAATTTTTATGCACTTATTGTAACCCACTTTGATTCCTTCGGGAAAAGACGAGATATAAATAAACCATATATATATATATGTATATATGTATATATATGTGTGTGTGTGTATATATATATATAATTTAATAATAATAATAATGATGATGATGATGATGCAGTCTGAAACTGGATTATTTCCTCAGTGTGTTTTGGACCTGAGTCACAAAACCCCCCTATAAACCGTTGCCTCAATGAAACTACAGTTCCCATGATTCCCTGGCATTGAACCAGGGCGCTTGAAGCATTCTCAAAGTGGCTTGTTTGCTCAGTGTGTTTGGAAACCGGGCCTCTTTCACCTCCGACCCTAAGCCCAGCCCCCCTCGTCCCACGTGACCCGTCGACAAGGCGCTCCCATTGGCTGAAGCGGCGGGCGGGAGGGGCGGGCAGAGGGCCGTCGCCGCCCCCAATTGGCTGAGCCGCGGACGGCGGGCGGATGGCTCTGGGCTGCCTGGTGCCCGCGAGCAGAGCGGCGCTGAGAAAGTGGCGGCGGGTGATCCTTCCGCCGGCGGAGGCGAAGGCCGGGCGCCTCTCCTTCTTCCAGCAGCAGAGCAGCCCTGGGAGGCTCCCGGGGAGGAGGGGCTGCGGCGGGGCTCCGGAGGTGAGAGACGCCCCTCGGCCGCCTCCCCAGCGCTGCCGCCCTTTGCTCCTTCCCTCGCGGTGGACTTTGGCAGAGAAGGCTCAATGTCTCCCAAGACTACACTTCCCAGAATCCCCTGGCACTGAGCCAGGGCAGTTAAAGCGCTCTCCAACGGCATTATTTCTAGAGTAGAATAGAATATACTTTATTACGGTCAAAGACCAGCATAAAAGAAACAAAACAACAACAACAACAACATTATTTCCTCTGTGTATATTTTTTATATATATATAATTAATATGGTATATACAGTATATATATATAATATTAAATATGTAATATATATGTAATATATATAATACATGTGTGTATATATATATATAGAGAGAGAGAGAGAGGGAGAGTGAGTGAGTTTTGGACCATGGATATAGATTAAGGCTGCATCTGCACTGCAGGAATAATCCAGTTTGGACACACTTTTAACTGCAGTGGCTCCTGGGAAGTGTAGTTTGTTGTGGCCCCAGAGCTCTCTGAGAGAGAAGGCTGAAGGTCACCAAAACTATGATCCCCAGAATCCCCGAGCATTGAGCCAGAGTGGTTAAAGCAGTCTCAAACTGGATTATTTCTGCAGTGTGTATTTTGGACCCTGTTGACAGA
>NW_024818039.1:0-2041 GCF_019175285.1 Sceloporus undulatus | reverse complement strand
CTGATATTGTTTGGCCACATCTGAGCCCCAGTTTTTATCAGTGAAACGTTGAAGGGTATAGCCTTAGGGTTGCCATAAGTAAAAAATGACTTGGAAGCACACAACAACAACAACTAGTTTCTCAAAGCCAACCCAGATCCCATCTGATCTTGAAAGGTAAGCAGGGTCAGCCCTGGTTAGTCCTTGGATGGGAGACCAGCAGGGAATCCCAGGTGCTGTAGGCTCCTCAGCAGAGGATGGAACTGGTAAAACCACCTCTGAGGATTCCTTGCTTAAGAAAACCCTATGAAATCAATGGGGCCGCCCTAAATTGGCGTGCAACTAGGAGGCCATATTGCCCACCCCCCTGATGGTCTCTAAAGGCCATCCTGCTGGACGGAGGAAATGGTACTTGGAGGAACACTGGTCAGGGAAGGCTGCCATTTCCTAAGCCACCCTCTCCCCTTTTGGGGTGGCTTCTGGTTCCCTCTCTTCCCTTCTCTTGGACAGGGCTGCCTTCTATTTAGAGAAGCAGAATAGCCCCAGCTCTCTTCTTGCCCTGGGCAACTATAGCTCAAGGCAGTGGCCATCTCAGGCCAGACACTCAGCCGTGTGACTGGGGAGGGGGTCATGGCTGCTTGGGACCCTCCTGGAGGTCAACCAGGCAAAGCGGCTATTTGGAGCCAGCCAGCTCTGGAGGCTGCGGCTGGGATGATGTTTGCCCACCTGCCCTGGGTAGAAAGGGCATGAAATGGGGGGCAGGCAGGGGGATTGTCCAGGAAAGTAATAGGCTATGGCAAGAGATATCCAGAAACCCATTGGGTGGGATTTCCCAGGGTCCCCACATCTGTCTTCTTCTGGGCCATTTGCCATGGGAGGATGAAGCCAAAAGTGTTCTGGAAGCTGGGTAGGTGAGCGCCCATGGGATGGTTTGCAGGAAGAGAGAGAAGAGAAGGGGGCATTTGCAGTCCTCTCAGTGCCTGGTTGAAGCTCTCCATGGATCTGGGGGCCCCAATTTACCTCTGCTTAGGTGTCCTCTTTAGCAGTGGAGGGAGCATTGCTGGGGAAAAGGGTGATGGAGGATGGAGCCCAGCCTCAGGGGCTTTGAAGCATGAGGGCCACCTCCATGAAGGCCTTGCTCCATGCCTGCTTTGCTTTCAGCCACGGCTGGGAATCCTGTGGCTCTCCATGGGTCGTCCGACTGCAACCCCTCGCACTCTTTGCCATTGACTTTGTTGGATAAGCCCAGCTCCATCTGGCCTCGCACACAATTCCCAGCCGTGGATCCAGTCTGCAACATGGAGGTGGGATGTAGGAATGGGTGCCAAGCATGCTTCTTCCTATCTAGCAAGGAGGGGAAAGGGTTTCTTGGGCATCACTACATGCTCAGGCTGGAAAAGCTATTTTTCTGCAACTATGGTTCTTGAAATTCACCAGACAATGGCATTTATCAAACGGGGTTTTTCCAGCTCAGGTCCAGGGTGAGTGCGAATTGAGTGATGAGGATTCATGTCATAGCGTTGATGTATTTTCACACCTGGTTGCTTTCAATGGGAGCCCCTCCCGTGGGGCTTCCGTGGGGCTTCTGAACTGAATCCTTACTGGTTCTTCATTTTTGTGAGTCCGCTAAAAAGTGAGTTGACAGGATTCGCATTGAGGCTCGGTTCGAATTCACTGCATATTGGTCTGGTGTGGAATGCCAGTTTGCTTGCGCTCTGGAACGCCACTGCAAAACCCCCGGGTTGCAAATTTCCCATGATGCCATGCTGCAATTTTGCCCCATTTGCTTCCAGTGCTCCTCCCTGAATGAATGCCTTCACGTTTTAACATGGAGAGGAGCCATGCTGGCAAGGAGAAAGGGAAAAGGGGGGGCAAAGAGAGAGAGAGGGGTTAGTAAAGCTTCTAAAGGACTCTTTGGGGTGGAGGACGTCCTCCAAAGTGGGGCCAAGGTGGAGGCAGGGTTTACTTCCAAGGAGAACTGCAGTTTCTACACGGATTATTTTGCAGTGAAAGAAATTTATTATTATTATTATTATTATTATTATTATTATTATTATTATTA
>NW_024818038.1:0-2041 GCF_019175285.1 Sceloporus undulatus | reverse complement strand
GGGGCTGAGATGGAGAATGCCCTTTGTGAGGTCGATGTATATCTCGTCTTCGAGACCCTCAACAAATGCTTCCCGACCGACCTGAGAGTGCGGGGCAGATTGTACAGGGAGAGGCGGTCCTCTAAGTACCCTGGGCCCAAGCCATTTAGGGCTTTATAGGTAATAACCAACACCTTGTATTGTGCTCGGAAGCGAATGGGCAGCCGGTGTAGATCTTGCAGAATAGGTGTTATATGGTTAGCCCTGAAACATCCAGTGACCAGCCTTGCTGCCATATTCTGTACTAATTGAAGCTTCCAGGTTTGGTACAAGGGTTGCCCCATGTAGAGAGCATTACAGAAATCCAATCGAGAGGTTACCAGAGCATGTACCACCGTTTCAAGGTCCCTCTGGCCTAGGTAGGGTTGCAGCTGGCGTATCAGCCGAAGCTGATAACAGGCACTTCTGACCATCGCATCCACCTGAGAAGTCAGGTGGAGCGACGAATCCAAAAGCACCCCCCGACTGTGAACTGAGTCCTTCAGGGGGAGCGTGACCCCATTCAGGACAGGTGGACAAATTTCCTTTCCCGGGCCAGAGGAACCTATCACAAGTACTTCCATTTTCTCTGGATTCAGACTGAGTCTGTTTCCCCTCATCCAGCCCATTACCGACTCCAAGCAGGCATTTAGAGGAGAGATGCCATCCCTAGTCACTGCATCAGTCGGAGACACAGAGAAGCATATTTGGCTGTCATCAGCATACTGATAACACCGCGCTCCGTGTCTCCGGATGATCTCTCCCAGTGGTTTCATGTAAATGTTAAATAGCATGGGGGACAGAATAGCTCCTTGAGGGACACCAGATGTAAGCGCCCTCTTATCGGAGCAAAGGTCCCCCAGCTGCACCATCTGGAATCTACCTGAGAGGTAGGAACGGAACCACTGGAGCACAGTGCCCCCGATACCTAACTCCCTCAGGCGTTCCAGAAGGATACCATGGTCGATGGTATCGAAAGCCGCTGAGATGTCCAAAAGCACTAACAGGGACACGCTTCCCCTGTCCAGACGGAGATCATCGACTAAGACGACCATGGCCGTCTTAACTTCATAGCTCACCCGGAAGCCGGTTTGAAATGGGTCTAGAAAATCTGTTTCATCCAAGATCCCTTGAAGCTGGAAAGCAACTGCTGTCTTGATCACCTTCCCCAAAAAAGGCAGCAGCGAAATTAGACTAGAGCTCTGCTTGGAAGCTAAGGCACATTACAGACGTGCTGAAGGGGCGTGCTAGGGTTAGGAAGGGGTGTATTAGGGTTGAGAAGGGGCTTCCCTTACTGACGCCCCTAACCCTAGTACGGACTGGGTCCGTACAAAATGGCGGCGCCCGTTCCACACGGGGGGCACTATAGCTACGTCACAACCGTGCCGCCTCCAAACGGGGCGGCATGGAAGTGATGTAGTGGGGCTGCGTGAGGGCGCCTGGGGCGCCCTTTCCGCAGCCCCGGAAGGAGCTCCGTTTCGGAGCTCCTTCCACCTTTGCATCGCTGGGCGCAGCCTTTACATGGCTGCACCAGTGATGCAGAGCAGAAAGGGGCCAGGCGGCTCCTTTCTCCTCCTCCCCACCACCGCCGGGTGGCCTTGGGGCATGAAGCCCCAAGGACACCCCTTTCCAGCCCGCGGGGAAGCAGCCTTTTGCCGCTTCCCCGCAGCCTGGAAAGCGGCAGATCGGGGCCTCAGAGGCTGCCGTTGTGGCAGCTGAGGCTCCGATCCAGCGGGCAAAGGGCCGTCTGTAACACGCCTAAGATAATCAAGTTGAGACTATTGTACTTTGGCCACATAATGAGAAGGCACAGATCACTAGAAAAAGCAATAATGCTAGGAAAGGTAGGAGGTAGAAGAAAGAGAGGAGGACCGTAGACCAGCTGGACAGACTTGATCAGGGGGGTTATGGGCAAGGGCTTGCAATATCTGGGCAAGGTAGTGGAGGATAGGGATTCTTGGGGGCTATTCCCACTGTGTTATAAATTGGTTTGCAAACCGGTTTAAAGGGGGGTCATTCACAC
>NW_024818037.1:0-2041 GCF_019175285.1 Sceloporus undulatus | reverse complement strand
TATAGGTTATCACCAACACCTTGTACTGTGCCCGGAAGCGGATGGGCAGCCAATGCAGATCTTTAAGTATACGTGTAATATGGCTGGCCCTGGAAGTACCAGTGACCAGTCTGGCTGCCATATTCTGTACTATCTGTAGCTTCCGGGTATGGTATAAGGGTTGCCCCATGTAGAGCGCATTGCAGAAATCCAATCGAGAGGTTACCAGAGCGTGTACCACCGTTTCAAGGTCTCTCTGGGCCAGGTATGGGCGCAGCTGGCGAATAAGCTGAAGCTGATAACAGGTGCTCTTGACCATTGCACTCACCTGAGCTGTAAGGTGAAGCGATGAATCAAGAAGCACCCCCAGACTGCGCACTGAGTCCTTCACAGGAAGCGTGATCCCGTTCAGGACAGGTGGAACCACCGCCATTCCTGGACATGGGGAACCTATCACAAGTACCTCCGTTTTCTCTGGATTCAGACTGAGTCGGTTTTCCCTCATCCAGCCCATTACCGACTCCAAACAGGCCACGAGAGGAGAGAGGCCATCCTCAGTCACTGCATCAGTCAGAGACATAGAGAAGACTATTTGGGTGTCATCAGCATACTGATAACCCCGTGCCCCATGTCTCCGGATGATCTCTCCCAGCGGTTTTATGTAAATGTTAAATAGCATGGAAGACAGAATGGCTCCTTGAGGGACCCCAGTTGTGAGGGCCCTCTCATCGGAGCACACGTCTCCCAGCTGCACCATCTGGAACCTCCCGGAGAGGTAGGAGCGGAACCACTGGAGCGCAATGCCCCCGATTCCCACCTCTGCCAGGCACTCCAGAAGGATACCATGGTCTATGGTATCAAAAGCCGCTGAGATGTCCAAGAGCACCAACAGGGACACGCTTCCCCTGTCGATGCCCAGACGAAGATCATCGACCAAGGCGACCATGGCCGTCTCAACTGTTAGTGCACAAAGGCATAGGAAACTGTTCTTTCTGCATGGAGATGAACTGGCAGAACTAGTTTTGCAATGGGACTAGCCTATGGTGAAAGGAACAGATGAATGTAGGCATTGTAAGCATTCCTCAAACTACAGCACCCGCCATATCAAGTGAAAAAACAAATAAACAAGGCAAGATGTGGAGGTGCTACAAGATCTCTCCATGTACTGATTTCCAAAGTATGAATGAGATTATGGAAACCTACAGCTTTTCAAGGGACCATGACTGACAGGTTGATTCCTCTTTGTTGGGGTGTTAAAATGATCTGCCCCAGGTGTCAATTACACTAGACAGACTACTGGCCAATGGGGCTAAAAATATAGTGGAAATATGCCCTGTGACAACCCCCCCCCCCCCAAATATAGTGGAAATGTGCCCAGTGACCCCCTAGAGGACATTTTGGGGTTAAACAATGTTTCTGGAAAAATACAAAAATTGATATACAGTCACCCCCTTTTTTTGTGGGGGATTCATTCTGGACCCCCTTGCGAAAATAGAGTTTCACATATATTCAAGCCCCATTGCCTTGAATATAGGCACATGGGGTGCCCCCATTCATTCTCCCTCTGTTTGTCCCTCATGCATAAGCAAGGGACGCGAGTCCAAAGACTGTGAAAATGGAGGGAGGAGTGTTTTGGTTTTTTTTTACCCCTGGGGGCCTCCAAATGTAGTGAAATGTCCTCCAAATCTCCTTGGGGGTATTTTGGAGGCATTGTAGAGCAAGTTTTTTAAACTGAAAAGAATTTACCCATGGGAAGGCTTGAGGGCCACAGAAGAGGCTGTGGGGGTGAATTTTGCCCACCTCTGACCTAGAGCAACCTGAACAGAATAGGAGAAAGGAAAAGTATAATTAATTTTAAAAACTGTGATAGGAATATGATTATCCAGTGAGTATGCTTGTGTGCATACCCTAGACCTCTGGTAGGCCTTGTCTACATGGATGTTTAACCCCAACTCCCCACCAGGCTCTCTGCATTACACAACATGGAGTCAAAACCCCGAATTGGGTCCAGAATTTGTCTATGACATCTATACCCAATTTGGGGCTTCCTGCTCGCATTTTA
>NW_024818036.1:0-2041 GCF_019175285.1 Sceloporus undulatus | reverse complement strand
AAATTCACCATTTAGTACCTGATCTACCTACTTTAAACAAAAACCTCCAAAACCTCCAGAAACCATGGACTACATAAATCCTGTTGTTACTCCTCATAGACAGACCCATTAAATCAATAAACTTTTCAACAATGAAGTGTCAACATACCATTCACCAAATGAGTAAATAGACTTACTTGATTGAAACTAAGGAACAAGATTCTAGCCAATATGTTTAACTGAGAAAAGCAAAACATTTCAAAGGAAGATGGCATATGTCTTGCTACTTATTTAGCTCACAAGAAATATCCAGAGAATTGATCTTCAATGACAGGGAAGAACAACCACATAGCCACTCCTACTTTTTCAGTTTTAGGAGACTAATTCCAGTCAGCAGCCTAAGTTGACTGTGTGGTCATATATCAACCATGATGCATTTTTATCGTCACTAGGGAATGAATTCACAGTAGTAGTTAAACAGTGTTCTACTGTTTCCTTCGCACTAATTCATTGGCTGATGTTTAGTACGAACCTTGTAGCTTCCTGGTCCAGACTTTCTATCAGTACTATTACTCCAATATTAAAATCTCTTCATTGGCTGCCGATCAGCTTCCAGGTGCAATACAAAGTGTTGGTCATTACCTTTAAAGCCCTACATGGCTTGGGCCCAAGTTACTTAAGGGAACGCCTCTCCCTACACAACCCGCCCTGCACTCTTAGAACATCAGGAAATAAATTATTGGAATATACGAAAATTAGACTAATTACAACTTCCCATAAAGCGTTTACAGCCGCGGCCCCGAAGAGGTCCATCTTATTACCACCTTAGAAGCCTTTAAGAAGGCACTTAAGATGGATCTCTTCCGACGGGCCTATCCACCTGACCTTTTATAGCTGATCTCAAAGAACACTCCCACTTCTGACTTTGATAGCATGGAAAACAGACGGTGATTTGGTCATTTTAGTGATTGGTAGTAGTTTATGCGGCTTTATGCATATGCTGAAAGCCGCACAGGGAAGAAGGGGCTGCACGTCCCATAGGGACTAATGGGACGCATGCCCATGGTGCGTACATGCCGCCATGCCACTGCGTGCACAAGCCCCATTAATTTAAATGGGGCTCGAGCATATGCATAATTTGCTTTATGCAGAGGAGTCCGGAATGGATCCCCCACGTAAAGCAAGGGTGCACTGTACTGTATCTTGTATTTTACTGTTGATTTTAATAATAATAATAATAATAATAATAATAATAATAATAATAATAAATTTTTATTTATATACCGCCCTTCCAGAGATCAGGGCGGTTTACAATTACAATAAAACATCACAATCACAATAAAAACATCAATCACAATATAAACAACAAAAATACACAAATAATAAACAGGATAAAAGCCCCGTTAGCCAGTCCTCTTGCGGAATACAAAGGAGGGGAGGCCTACTAGGACTCTGATTGGGGGAATGTGGTCTTAAATAGAAAGGTTTTTAAACCCTTTCTAAATTGGGCCAGGGAGGTGGCCGAGCGGAGCTCTGTGGGCAGCGTGTTCCAAAGGGCCGGGGCTACGATGGAAAAAGACTTCCTCATGGTTGAGGTAAGCCTAGCCCCTGGCACCCTAAGCAATTGCTGCCCAGATGTTCTGAGGGTGCGGGACGGAATGTACGGGGAGAGGCGGTCCTTCAGGTATCCTGGGCCCAAGCCATTTAGGGCTTTATAGGTCATTACCAACACCTTATATTGTGCCCGGAAGCGAATAGGCAGCCAATGCAGATCTTGTAGCACCGGTGTTATATGGCTGGCCCTGGAAGTACCAGTAACCAGCCTGGCTGCCATATTCTGTACCATTTGTAGCTTCTGGGTTTGGTATAAGGGTTGCCCCATGTAGAGTGCGTTGCAGAAGTCCAATCTCGAGGTTACCAGAACATGTACAACAGTTTCAAGGTCCCTCCGGGCCAGGTATGGGCGCAGCTGGCGAATAAGCCAAAGCTGATAAGAGGTGCTCTTGACCGTCGCATTCACCTGAGCAGTCAGGTGAAGCGACGAGTCAAGAAGCACCCCCAC
>NW_024818035.1:1117-2041 GCF_019175285.1 Sceloporus undulatus | reverse complement strand
CTTGGGAAAGTTTTTGTAAAGACTACTGCTGCATCTGTACTGCAGAAATAATGCAATCTGGTACAGCTTTAACTGCCATGGCTCAATGCTATGGGATCCTGTAGTTTGTTATGGAACCAGAGTTTTCTGACAGGGAAGGCTAAATATCTCACAAAACTACAAATGCCAAATCTGCAGTGCAGAGGCAGCCTATGACTCTTAGAATTCCACAGCAAGCAGGGCCAGTGCCCACAATGGTTACAGGATTCTGAGAGCTGTAGTTCACAAAGTAACTTTTCCAAGCTCTCCTTTGGTTCAGTAGCTGCAGAAATATTCTGAAAATATAAAGGAAATGCTATCCAACTGAGTAACAGTTTCTCAAGCGTCTTTTCCTTTTCTTTTGCACAATTCCACTTGCCACTGAAAATAATCTAAAATGTAAATCAAGTCAAATTTGCAGGATCTCAGTACAATCTGGTGGGGAGACTGTGAAATAATGGTCAAATTGAAACCCAGCCATTCTTCTACTCATCCCTCAGTTGTATTTCTCAATTACTCAGTAGCTTACAAAGTCTTGAAATTTAATCAAGCCTTCTCAACAGGAGCCCTTTCATCCCTGACATCCAGACTAGGTTGAGTGTTATTAAATAAGTTCCATCCTCCACCTGCTGCTTCTGGGGGACTAACAGGGAACGTTATCATAATGCCTGAAGTCATTTGACAGGCAGATTTACTTTCTTTCAGGGTACAGGAGGGAGAAATATGCAGGTTCTGTGGTCTAAGCCATATCACACACTGAGTGAAAATGAAATCCAAACCTGTCCAATTGAAATACTTGAACCATTGTGATTTGCCTATTGTCCGCTTTGATTTCTTTCTGAAAAAGCGGAATACAATTATTATTATTATTATTATTATTATTATTATTATTATTATTATTATTAT
>NW_024818035.1:0-1107 GCF_019175285.1 Sceloporus undulatus | reverse complement strand
CCCACGAAGGAGTTGGTAGAGAAGTGTTAAAAAGGAGTTCTAACAAAAAGGTGGTCTTGATTTGCATTGAATTACCCTCTGATTGGCATTTAACTCCACATTATTTATTTATTTAAGGCATTCATGTATCACCTCTCACACCACTGGGCCCACATTGAATGAAAACATTTAAAAGAATACTTAGGTGAAAACTTAAAAAACAAACAAACCTAAAAACACCCCATAACCATAATTTAAAGCCAAACGAAACAGCCCAATCAGTTTCAAAGGCTACACAGAACAACACTGTTATAGCTACCTGCCAAGCTCAGAAAAGAGAAAGAGCCTTTTCAGTAGCTGCTCCCATCCTTGGAAACTCCCTTCCCTGGGATGTTAGGCTGGATCCCTCGATGCTTTCCTTTCGTTGGCAGGCAAAAAATCTTTTGTTTAAGCAGGCTTTTAATGTGTAAGTAGGAGACCTTCTTTTGAGGGGGTTTTAAATGACTTTTCCAAATCTTTTGTATGTCTTTTAAATGATTTTATACTCTTTTATGTAGCGATTTTACTTGTTTTTAAAAATTATATTGTCAGGCTTTCACAAGTGAGTCTTCTACAATTGCCACACTACAGAAATAACACAGTTGGATGCCATTTTAACTGCCATGACCCACAGCTATGAAATTTTGGGATTTGTAGTTTTGTGAAATATTTAGCTTTCTCTATCTGAGAGCTTTGGTGCCCCCACCAAATTACAAACTCCAAAGTTCCATAGCATTGAGTCATGGAAGTTAAAGTAGCATCAAACCACTTTATGTCTGCTGTGTGGCAGCAGCACCCTCTGTGTGGGATAAACCTTGGGTTGCACACTGGGAGAAAGGTGGCTTATAAATAAATTAAATGAAAAAAATTAATATAATAGATTTCCCCCTGTAGTATATTTTTGATTTGATTAACCTGTGCTTAATTCCCCCTGAGTAGCTTTTAGGCAAATTGTAGAGCAGTGTCATATGATATGGGGACAAGGGGTACCCCGTGATTGGTAGGTTTAGGGCAAGGAAATGATTTCAGGTGATGAACAACTGGACTTTGTCAATGTGACAGGCATTTGCAGAGCATTTCCTCTGATTC
>NW_024818034.1:0-2041 GCF_019175285.1 Sceloporus undulatus | reverse complement strand
GGAGGAGGCTGCGCCCAAGAGGCGCCGCCTCCCTGCAGCCTCCTCCGCCTCAGTCAGGCCTCACTGCCCTCCTTTTCCTCCGCGCGACCATGCGCGGTGGAGGAGGAGGAGGGCAGCGAGGCCCCAGGGCTGCCCAGCAACCCCGCTGCAACCGGGCTTTTCCCGGTTTTTGGCTGCATCTAATACTTTAAATAATTTATTTCTAACTTTATGTTATATTTTACATATTATTAAGACCTTTGGCTACATACAATAGCATTTATATCCACATACATAGCAAGTGTTGTAAAAATAGGTGGCTCCCCCCCCCCATGTACATGAATACAACCCTTTCTCTTAGGATCTTCTTTAATGCCATTTTCTGAACCACAGCTCCTTCTCCCATGACAGATTTCCAGATGATATAAAAGAGCCTCTCTGCTTGAGTGTAAATGTAGAATTACTTCTTCAACTTGTTTCCAGTATTTTCTTTGTAGAAGAATGTACCTGCTAACATTCCACCTAACTATTGTTTTGAGTGGGGAACACCAACAATATAGAAAAGGGATGGTGATTACTTATTCAGTAGTGTCTTTGCATATACCAAAAGCCTGACTCTTCTCATACAATAAGTAACTTATTGGCCTTGGTGCTAAGAACCTGTTCATTTTATAGCCAAAGTATATTAAACAACATTTACCCTGTTGGTTCTAGTTTCTGTTGTTAACAGTGGAAAAAACAGCAAATGTCTTGAGTTTCTAATGCTTAAATAGGTGCAATAAAAAAATGCTGAAAGTTCTGAACTGCTGACACTTCCACTGATTACCAGGCTACTGAATTTTTATAAAGCAAATGCCTTTATGAAACAAGCAAGCATTCACTTCTGCCTGTTCAAGTTTCTCCCACTCAGCTTTTTATTTATTTATAGAAAAACATTATCTCTCCTTCTGGTGTCTACACACTGCTTGGAGGGGGTGCTAATAGTAATTAAAGCTGCTAAGGTTCACTAGAGCCTTAAAATAACAACAATACAATAAAAAGGGGAGATGCAAGAGATAAAATATTAGGCAAACCTTTTAGAGCCTAAACCAAAAGAAATCTGTCATACAAGGAAGCACTTTCTGGGGGCAAAGATTTTACATAATCTATAATCTGGGAGCAGTCACTGAGAAAGCCCTTCTTCTCTTCTTCTTCCATCAATGGCAGTACACTTTAGTTGGATCACAGAGAAGTTGCCCTTTGGCAGATCTTAGGGTACAGATGGTGTTATGATCTTATACTTTTTTTAAGTGACCTGCAAATTGGCCTTTAATTGATTTGTTGGCTCTTGTATTCTCTTCTTTCATTTTCAAACCAGCTAGCCAGTGCTTTTTAGCTAGAGTAGCTAGCAGTAAAGTCATGCACAATCTAATTCTAATCATAGTCCAGAAACCTTTTTGTAAATAAGTAGATGCACCAGAAGGTAGAGGGTCATGTACATGTTCTAAGTGTAAATGGTTAGCTGCCACTCTCAAATGTACATTCAGTTTCTGCCTGTGATTCCACCCAAGCAAATATATAAATACATACATCACTTAAATTGTAATCCTGTTTATCATAAGATTATATACTGCAGGGGAAAGACAAGCAGAGTGCTACTCTGTTGATCTTCCTGGATTTCTCAGTGGCTTTTGATACCATGGACCATGAGTCTTAGAATCATAGACTTGGAAGAGACAACAAAGGCCATCCAATCCAAACCCCTGGACAGATCTCTGTGAGCTGGGAGTAGGAGGCAGTGTTCTTCAGTGGTTCTGCTCTTACTCGGAGGACTGGTTACAGAGTAGCATTTGAAGATTCCAGTTCAGCCCCATGGCGGTTAAACTGTGGGGTGCCACAGGATTCCATCTTTTCCCTGTATTGTTCAGTACATACATGAAACCATTGGGGAAGGCCATAAGGTGGTTAGGAGAGGGGTGCCATTAGTGTGCGGATGACACTAGGGTTGCCATAATGGAGGACCTCCGAACCGGGACAAATGTAGGACCAGGTTTGAAAATGTAGGACTTTTTTTTTTTAATTT
>NW_024818033.1:0-2041 GCF_019175285.1 Sceloporus undulatus | reverse complement strand
ATAGATTTGGAAGAGACCACAAAGGCCATCCAGACCAACCCCCTGCCATGTAGGAACTCACAATCAAAACACTCCTGACAGATGGCTATCCAGCCTCTTTTTTAAAATCTCCAAAGGAGGAGACTCCAAGGAAGTGTGTTCAACTCTCAAACAGCTCTTACTGTCAGGAGGTTCTTCCTAATGTTCTGGTGGAATTTCTTTTCCTGTAGTTTGAATCCATTACTCTGGAAATTATTGCATGACCAAATTGGCCATGCTGAGAATGGGCTGAGCATGTTAGGAAACTTTTGAAAATTTGCTAAGCTCGGGTGTCATAGCACACTTCCATGCTCAGACCGGAGGCATCACATCCGGATCTTAACTATCCCGACCCCCAATCCATCCTCCCCCCTGTCCTTCACAAAGTATGGGAATTAACCATTAATTTTGAAGGACAGGAGAAGGATGGATTAGGGTCTGGATGGCTGAGATCTGGTCTGAGCATGGATAACTGAGTGGGCAGACCTGGTTTCTTGGCAGCCAACCACAGCTCAGGAACACGGGGGGGGGGACTGTAAGGGAATTGTAATGTATAAAAGCCATTGTGTGTGTTTGAGGAGGAGGCTTGAGTGTGTGTGTGTGTGTGTGTGTGTGTGTGTGTGTGTGTGAGAGATTTTTTTCAGTTGAGATCAGATAAGGATAAGATAATGATTCTGACAGGAAAAAGAGTTAAGTTCAGTTCATCCAGGGGGGACAGTTGGACTAGACAGATCTGGAGGATATTCCTACTGAAAGTGAGAAAGCAGGGCACAGAATATTTAAAACACTGTAAATGTTGTTAATGTAACCACACTAAGTTTGTAGTAACCTACATATAACATTTAACCTGACTGCACCCTTACTGGATGCAGCCAGGATGCGATGCAGGCAGGAAGTATTGCATATAATTTGCCACTGATTCCACCAGCTGAGTACAGTCCAGCTGCAACCCAGCTCCCAGGCACTCTTTTCCAAGTGGAAAAGCTCTCGGCTTTGAAAAGTGGCCTCAAAAGCATACCTATGTGTGATAATTCCCGCCTGCATCCCACATCCTGGTTGCATCCTGTTAGGTGCAGTCAGGTTAAATGTGCATGAGATAAGTTCCTTCCTTTCTTAACATTATTTAATAAAGTTAAATCATTTTGTTACAAGAGAAGCAAAAGCTCTACTCTGCTCTGGCAGATATTGGACTTTATCACATGAGAAGCTTCCCATGAGCAAATCATCATAGAGGCATCGGGTCTCACTTCTCCCATTAGTAAAGTGTCTTTGGAGCCACCATTTGATAATAACGTGATCTTGCGTTATTGCCAAATGGTGGCTCCATGATGGGAGATGGGAGAAGCTAGCCTCAATGCCTCCATGATGATTTACTCATGGGAGAAGCGCATGGGGGTGTGAACTCTGATCACGCTTCTTTTATGATTTCATGGTGATTTACTCATGGGAAGCCTCCATGTGATAAAGTCCAATGACTCTCTGGAGCTTCAGATAGCCCCCTCTGCTGGCTTTCTACACATTATGTTGTTGAATGGGGAGCAGATGCAATGCATTGTGTATGAACATGATAATGCATGTGGATCAATGCAAAGGCACCCTGCAGTGCATTTCTAGCAAGGCTGGTTGTTATGAACTGTGTCTATCATTATCCAAGGCCCCATTCAGACTGGCATCAAAAATCTGGAAGGAACTGGGCTGATTCAGATGCCCCTCCCCTGAATCTCTCCGTTAGCAAGTGCCCACTACAAAAAGAGGGGCATTTTAAATCAAATGCATTCTGTGCCTGCTGCCAAAGGTGCCTTTTGTCAATCAAGCGATCGTCGTGGTGACGTTTTTGCAGGGGCATTGGAAGTGTCCTCCCCCTTCTTTTTTTTTAAAGAGCCATGCACAAAATGCCCCAGTGTCAATTTTTTAAAAACCTCTTTTTTGTGTGTTGTGTGTATATGTGGGCATTTGGGTCAGATCTGCTTCTGTCCCCATTTTCAATCCCATTCAAGCTAATGCATCCCTCACTCCTTGCCCC
>NW_024818032.1:0-2041 GCF_019175285.1 Sceloporus undulatus | reverse complement strand
AATCAATGCAACCCTGAAACCAACACAGCCCTCCCGAAAGCTGCGTCTCGGACGGCTCTGGTGTCCAGCCTATAGTGCTTTATAAAAGTCAATGGCTGGGACCAGACAGCAGCCTTACAGACATCCTCCAGGGATATCTCCGACAGGAATGCAGAGGATGCCGACATTGCCCTCGTGGAATGGGGCCGGACCCTGCCAGGAAGAGGTTTGTCCAAGAGTTCGTAGCAGAGGTGGATGGTACCAGCCACCCATTTCGAAAACCTCTGCGCAGAGACGGGCAACCCCTTCTTCGGTTCCGAGTAGCATTGGAAAAGTCTCTCGGACCGACTGGAGGCAGCAGTTCTGTCCAAATAAAATGCCAGTGCTCTCCTGACATCAAGAGAATGCAGGCGTCACTCCGCATCCGAAGTCGGGCTGGATGCGAGAGTAGGCAACACAATGTCCTGACACATGTGGAATGCAGACACTACCTTCGGCAAGAAAGTAATGTCTGTCCGGAGGACCACTTTGTCCTTGTGGAACCTCAGAAAGGGCTGGTCTTTCCGCAAGGCGCAGAGTTCGCCCGCACGGCGGGCAGAGGTGATGGCCACAAGAAAGGCGGTTTTCCAAGTCAGTAGTCTCAAGTCCGCTGTGGCCATCGGTTCAAAGGGCTTGGATTGGAGGGCGGATAGTACAGTCTCCAAGCTCCAAGCCGGCGTTGGTACCGACACAGGAGGATACAGGTTAGCACACCCCTTAAGGAATCCCTTCACCAAGGGGTCCTTAAAGAAAGAAACCCTCCCCCCGAACTGGTATTTGGAACAGATGGCAGACAAATAGCACTTGATGGAGGTAAGAGACAGACCTTCATCTAAAAGTGCCATTAAAAATTCCAGCACCACCGGGGTGGACACCCGAGCAGGAGACAAGCCCTTTTGGTCAAGGAAGCGGCTAAATCTTCTCCATTTCAAGGCGTAGGAACGCTGAGTAGAAGGTTTCCTTGCAGCCAGGATCACCGTGCTTACAGCCTCAGGGAGGGCGGTTAGGGTAGGATCCTCCAAGCCACCAGCGGCAGGCTGTCGATGTCCGGATGGAGGATCCGTCCGTCCTGGATCGACAGCAGGTCCGGGCGAGGCTCGAGGCGAAGGAAGCACCTCCTGGAAAGATGCAGAAGGGATGCGAACCACGGCTGTCTCGGCCACCATGGCGTGATCAGGATCGCGTCCGTATGGTCTACCATCATCTTGGACACCACTCTGATGATGAGAGGGAAGGGGGGAAAGGCATAAAGGAGCTCCCCCGACCACAGGAAGGCGAATGCGTCTCCGAGAGATCCGGTCATTGGCCTCCTGGAGCAGAACTGGGGACAGTGGCTGTTCCAATCGGTCGCGAAGAGGTCGATTCGAGGGGTTCCCCACCTGTCGAACAAGACGCTGACCGTCTCCTGATGGAGCCTCCACTCGTGGCACACCGAGGGTGATCTGCTCAGGCGATCCGCCAACTCGTTGTCCTCTCCCGGCAGGTGGATCGCCTGAAGGAGGACCTGTCTGTGGATGCACCAGTCCCAGATGCGCAGGGTAATGTCGAGAAGAGTCCTTGACTTGGTGCCACCTTGTTTGTTGATGTAATACATCATGGTGGTGTTGTCCGTACTCAGGAGTACCACCTTGCCTATCACATCGGTTTCGAAAGCTCTCAGAGCCTTTTCGACAGCGAGCATCTCTAGGGCATTGATGTGGAGGAGACTGTCTGAATCCGACCATTTGTCCTTGACAACTAGGTCGAGGAGGTGAGCGCCCCAGCCTTCTAGAGAAGCGTCGGTCATCAAAGTCACTTGAGGCTGAGGTTGATGAAAAGGCATCCCTGCGCACACGTTGCGCTCGTCCAACCACCAGTTCAGGGAGGCGGCCACCGGTCTCGGCACCGTCAAGCACCTTGACGGAGGATCTTCCATCGGAGAGAAGACTGAAAGGAACCAAGCCTGGAGCGGACGGAGGCGAAGTCTCGACCACAGTGTCACGAAGGTTGTCGACGCCATGTGTCCCAGGGCAATCTGGACATC
>NW_024818031.1:0-2041 GCF_019175285.1 Sceloporus undulatus | reverse complement strand
TATCTATCGATATATATAGATCTGATAAATGGTTGCAACACAAAGGCTGGAGACAAACAATGTGTTTGTGTGTTTTTAAAAAAATGAATTGAACAAGTATAATAAAATAACTGGTCCCTGAGGAGAACTAGGTAATTTGTTTTTTCTCATCATTATCTGGCACAGTAGTACTGTATCATGGAACCAAGGCTCAGAAGGATGAAACACCAGGACTTTCTGATTAGCAGGGTTGATAGTTTCTCTGCCACCCCCTTAGACCTCCCTTGTATTTCCACAGTCCTCACAGCAACTTGCAAAGTAATGGATTTCTTCTAGCAATGCAGTGTAGTGTAGTGAGCTATCCTTGCAATGTTAAAATTCAATGGCAAAGGGGTGCCATTGAATTAGTAAGTAAGTACATGACTTGTCAAACAATCTGTTTCTGGTGGGAATAAATGCTACTAGAACTGCTCAGTTGATATGGTCCAAAAAAGTTCAAATGCCTGCAATGCTCTTGTGTTGTGATGTTCTGGGGCACTGTAGGGAATGTGTCATGATTGACACTGTCTGCTACAAAAGGCAAGAAGAGAACCAGGGAATAGTGAAATGTTATATATCGACATCACTACTTTAAAATTGTACGCCTCTTTTCAATACAATGTAGTGAAGCAACTCACAGAGTAAAAACAAAATCTAATATTGCAAGGACGTATCATTATAATAATATCACATTGTAGAATTTGTTCATTCTGGAGGCCCTATTGGCACTAAGGTTGGGATCATTTCAGCACCAAGTCAAAAACTGGCTTTTTCTTAAAGACTTCAGAACTAAATGATATATATTCAGGCTGTGCATGTCCTAGGGTTACATTATTTGAAACTGTTTTAACTAGTTTCTGGGTTCTAATGGATAATCTGTTTAATATGTTTTAATCATTTAAAAATTATTGTTCTTACTTTTTGTTTTAAATTGATTTTAGTCTAAGCCACCCTGAGATCTTTAGATATAGGGTGGGATTTAAATATTATAAATAAATAAATAAATAAATAAATAAATAAATAAGACCAGTATTTTATTAATAACAACATTATGGAATTGTTTTATTCCTCATTCATTCCTCATTACACATGAATAATAAGTAGCATTTACTCATTAGTAATGCATCACATTTGTTAGCAATTTAAATCAAACACAGAAACTCATTTCTACCAAATAATGCCCCAGATAAGCAGTATTCTTTATTCATTACTGCATGTCATGGCCCTGATCCGGTCTCTGGAGGGCAGAAAAAGGAGCTGCCAAATACAGCTCCTTTTTGCGCTCTCTAAAGGGCATCACAGGTGTGACAGCATGGCTTTGTGATGCCCTTTTGGCACTGTGCCATGTAGATGCAGCACCAGGGGAGTGCCATGATGCCACACGCTGTCCAGAATGGTGTGCGACATCATGGCATGAGAGGACGGAGTTATGGCATCCAGCGTGAAAACTCTCCACCATGACTCCGTTCACAGGCCAGTACTTTGTGCCAATCTGTACCAAGCCAAAGTCAATAGTATTTATTTGTCCAAGTAACTTCATTGCCACATTACCTCAAAAAAGTAAGAAGTTATAATTAGCATAATTAGTGGGAACATGTCAATTCTAAACTCTGATTATTTATCAGTAACACATAGACTGGAGACAAATATACCAAACTATTCCAAGCCAGTCAGACATTGACACAGTCAGCAACATGGCAAGTGTAACAAAGGTCCAAAACACACTGCAGAAATAATCTAGTTTGAGACTACTTTAACTGCCCTGGCTCAATGCTATACAATTATGGGAACTGTAGTTCTGTGAGACATTTAGCCTTCTCTGTCAGAGAGCTCTGGTGCCACAATAAACTGCAATTCCCAGGATTCCCTAGCATTGAGCCAGGGCAATTAAAGCGATATCAAACTGGATTATTTCTGCAGTGTGTTTTGGAATGGCCCCACAGCCTGAAGCAAGTGATCTTGTCCATGTACCAGGGTATTATTATTATTATTATTATTATTATTATTATTATTATTATTATTA
>NW_024818030.1:0-2041 GCF_019175285.1 Sceloporus undulatus | reverse complement strand
GATACACAGAGATAGCCTTCCTGTCCTGCCTTTCCCTCCTGAGTCCAGCTCTGCACCTTGGGCTCCATTGCGGTTTCCTCAAAGGAAGGAAGGAAGGGGAGGCCGCTGAACCCTGAGAGCATACCTTCCTTTCCCACAAAGGCCACTAGCGGAATAAGCAGCATCAGCTAGGCCCTGGTAATCCCTGCGCATACTGAGAAGTGGCATCGAGGGGGATGTTGCAGTCACCCAGGACTAAAAGCCTAGGTGAATCCAGCAGCAGCTCAAAGACCAGTTGTGTTAGCTTGGCTAGGGAGTCTGTTAAGGAACAGGGCAGACAGTAAATCCACGGAATCCCCAGACTTTCCCTAGTCTTTAAGCTGAGGTACGTACATTCAATGTGGTCCATCATACGGATAGGTATCCTGGGCAAAGCAAGGTTGTCTTTATGGACCAAAGGCACTCCCCTTACCTGCTCACTGAGGGAGAACCCGGCTGGTAAGGCCTGATCCCAGGTGGCTGAGCTATCATCATCCAGCCAGGTCTCCGTGAAACAAGCCAGGTCAGCCTCTTCGTCCAGTTGGAGATCACAGACTATGTGTGTTTTATTTTTGACTGACCTGGCATTACACAAGAACAGAGGAAGGTTCTGTGGTTGGTTTGGTATGCTCTCCAGCCCTTTTGGGATAGCAGAGTGAATGGAAGGGGAGAGAGATATCTGTCAGGGTCCTAATTGCAGCCCCTCTTGCAACACAAAAGGCAGTACTTTGAAAAAGGAGCAGCTTTTATTGAAGAAGAAGATACATGTAATAGAAGTCACTTTTTTGTCAGGAATTAAAGAAGATATAAACATATCCCTTTTATAACCATATGAATCCACCCCACTCCATTTACCAATAAAGCTAATTAATTGATAGCCCTTTCCCGCACAGCGTTCTCCCACCCTTTTCTGCGCAGTGTCCTCCCATCCGGGATTCTGGCACCTTTTCTAAAAACAATTAAGCTCTCATGTGCCTTTTCTCAACCACTGCACCTGTGGCCTTGGACCACAGAAATCAGAGACACAACAGTTTAATTAACGTATGGCTTAACTATATATATAGTTAATATATATATCCCCATCAATCCCAGTCTAGTATGATACCATGTGAAAAGATAATAAGCATAAACCTGTAACAACATAATGCAATATAAAAATACCAATAACTCTCTAGGTTCCCTCTCCTTTTCCAGAAACCAGCCTTTTAAACTCGAGCCTCTGTTAGAAGGTTGATTCCCACACATTCCAATCCTAGCAAAGAAGCACATTCTTTAGCCATGGTCTCTCTACCTCTTTCTAGCATCTTCTATTAAAGCACATATTAAAACATATTATTTTAACCCACCATAAATCCCATCTATCTTAACTCTAATCTAAACCTAAACCTATAACCTTTATGGCATGAATCCCAAATGAATAAATGCATGAATAAAGATATTTGTGACATATTGTGATTTCAGACTGGTGCTCCTTACCTGAATGAGACTGGCCCATTGCAACCTGAGGCTGATGCTTCTTGCCTGAAACATTGAGACTGGCCCATTGTGACTTCAGTCTGATGCTCCTTGGATGAAGGACTGAGACGGTACTATTGTGACTTCAGGGTGGTGCTCTTTAACTGAAGGATTGGGACTGGCCCATTATGTGTCAGAAACAGTGTATAAGGGTTCTGTCATAAAGAGTAAAATATTAGGGTTTGGTTATTAAAGTAGGAGTTATAGTTGTAGTTCATAGTAGGTAGTGTAGAGTGATGGGTTATAGAAAGCATGTAGTGGGAAATGTTAGGAAGACATAGAGTGGCTTTTAGATGAAGGAGGGCATTTGGAGAGGGGCTGGGGTTGCAGCTGGAGATGGTTCTCGAGGAGGAGTCAAGCTGGCTTGGGAACACCGCTCTTCAAGGTGAGGCTGTCTGGGAGAAAGGAAGGGAAGTATAGACAACCTTGGCTTAGGGAGGGGTTGAACAAGGTCCTTTAGACTTCAGACTTTGCAAAAACATGTTAATGGATGTTTCTGCCTGGATTC
>NW_024818029.1:0-2041 GCF_019175285.1 Sceloporus undulatus | reverse complement strand
CCTGGAATATTTTGATTACTTACAGCTACTTCAGTTTTACATTTTTTTTGTCGGCCTAAATCCAGTGGTCAAAAAATCTAAACCAAAGAAAAAGGAAACAAAAGGGAAAAAACTGTGTCTGACATTTCCTGACCCATAATTGGCTACTGTAATATTAAAATTTAAATCCAGATAGATTAGCAATATGAAGACCCAGAAGTAAGGCAGTCCCCCCCCCCCCCCCACACACACACACTAAGAACTGGAAACTTCAGAGAATGTAAGAAAACTCCTGATGAAAAGCTTTCTTTTGGAATCCATAAAATGCAGAGAGTGAAGAAACTCTGCTAGAACATGGCCACATAGCCCAAAAAACCCACAAAAAACTATGGATGCCAGCCATGAAAGGTTTCGACTTCACAAAGAGTGAACTGCTGCTATACACAAAAAACATGGGAAGTTAGGGGTTGATAATTCCTGTATATACCATATACCTATATAAAACTCAGAATTCAACTAGTGGATTCTGCATCAAGTGGTGCATCTTCATGAGAGGAGCATCCACAAAGCCATCACTGCTTGTGTATTACTGCTTGCTTTCTCCTGGTGACTCTGTTAGTTTGATGGAAACGGTCAGTGAAAAAGCACATATCCTGCATTTTGCTGTCTGCAAGTAATTTGCCATATTACGCGCAAAATATTACTGAAGAGTTTAGTGTGTTCAGTGTTGAGTTGTTATATCCACTGCTATAAAGCTCTTTTGACTCAATGAGACTGTTTCCGTCCAAATAGTACAATGTAAATACTTAAAAGGCACCAGATCCCATCTGATCTTGGAAGCTAAGCAGGGTCAGCTGTGGTTAGTACTTGGGAAACAGGCAATGACGACTAGGTGCTGTAGGCTATATTTCAAAGGAAAGAACTGGTAAAACTACCTCTGGGTATTTCTTGCCTAGGAAAACCCTATGAAATTCATGGAGTCGCCGTAATTTGACAGGCAACTTAAAGGCATGAGTGCGCGCGCGCGCGTGCACAAACACACACACCTTATTATAAAATCTGTGTGTTTTGTTTTCATTTCTGCCCACTTCTCAATTTAAAAAAAACCACATTATTTGTATCCTACGATAGACCTATTTCTTTCTCTTTCTTATGTACAGAAGATACTCCCTATTTTACTTTTACAAACCTAAAGCCCTAATATTTTTATATTTCATAAATCTGTCAAACAGTATAAACTTTCATGTTATGCCATGAAGCATTTTATGTTGCTATATCAGTAAAATAAGCTTAGGTTCAATATAAAAATTAGAGTGGCTTATATTTTATTTCCCTCCACATCTATGGGCTTTTCCTAAGTAAAAAGCCCAACCCCCTTTTTGAGGCTCCAAAATATCTAAAAACTTTACATTTCTAGGCAATATAAAACTAGCTAATTCAGCCCAGGTTATAGAGCCACTGAGTATCAATCAAGAATAATTCAACCAAGAATTTAGCAAATATGCTGTTCATACACAGAAAAGACAGTATTGGGATAACCAATATCAACATATAGAAGACACATAAGCTTAAGAGCAGAAAGTGTGGAAGACATCCAGAGGCATATTCATGTCTGCATACACAGGATAAAATCCTAGGGAGAAACACACACAATTGAAGTACGCAAACCCTGCACAAAAATCTCTTGGGAACAGTAGGTGTCCCACAAACCCACCCCTTGACTTTTCAATGCATGCCCCCAATCTTAACCTAGCATGGTTTCCAGCCAATCGTCTGATTTCCCTTATCATGTCTGTGAACCTTGAGTGGAGCATATATGTGCCTAAAATGCCCTGGGCAGCACTTTCCTAGTTTACGGAAGCTTGTCAAAAATCTGAGAATTATTTGTACCACTGGAATACAAAATCCCATAGGTTACCAAGAATACTTGACAGACAGTATATTTTGCTTACCTTTCCATCAGCTTTTCTTTATCCCAATTGAAATGACTAAGGAGTATCCTGGTGATAGTTGCCGGATTCTGGGGAAAAAAGGGTGGACATTATTGTAGAAGAGGTATCGA
>NW_024818028.1:0-2042 GCF_019175285.1 Sceloporus undulatus | reverse complement strand
GAGTCCTGAGTCAGAGCCCAAGGCATGATGCAAGCTAACTGCAGAAGTCCCTTCATGCTGTTTGACACCAGGAGATGACTCACAACCAATACAGCATACAGCTCACATGTGGATTGGTGTGTATTGGATTGGTGTTGTGTGTACAAGGGATGGTGAAGTTGATGGAAGTCGAGGAGGAGAGTTTGCAAATATTTGTAATATTTTGCAACTCAAGAGAGAGAATCTACAAGGATTTTGATGAAATCAACTGTGTTTGTGACATTGCTAAATGGAGCCCCTTAATATGTCTGAAAACAAGGGCCTGAGCCTTGTTCTCACCAGTTCACTCTATCCAGTCCTTAAAATCTGTGAGGTGGTGGCTGCCTCCCAATTCCCAAGGCATCTCTCCTGGCCTTTCCCAGAGGTCCCTTCCTCTCCACACAGAGCTAGGCGATCCTGGCTTTGCTCCTGCCTTCCCCTCCTGGCTCCCAGATGCCTGACCCCCTTCCCTTTCTCCCTCTACTCTCCAACCTTCCCTCTTGCCCACCTGCACTGCTTCAGCAATTCATCTTCACCAGCTCTTCCCTGCCTTTCTGTTTTTCACATTCCCTCCTTCTCTCTATCACAGACACACCCATAGAGTGTGATGCATAAAAGGGACACTTTGAGGCCCATTTGTTGAGAAAGGAAGGATAATCAATATACAAATAACTAATTGGGAAAGGCAGAGCAAGGGGGATTGGGACCTGGACTCCAATTCTGGTGAGGGTCAAGTGCCAGAGAGCAGCCTTAAAACATCTCTAAGACAGGGATGGACTACTGTTGTTGATGGTTGTGTGGTCACATTGCCACCCAGGGGATCTAAAGGGCACTCCCACATGGTATTCCCTGGGGGAGGATAAATAATATTTTGCCCCTCAATATCCAACAGCATCCCCTTTGCCCCTGTTCTCTGAGCCATTGCAGGGTCAAGGGAGCCATTTTACACAAGAAACATTTCCAGAGTCTCAAAACGCTGGAGGAGGCACCAAGAAAGGCAGCAAACTTGGTCAGGGATGGGCTGAGGAGCATTTGGAGCCAAAAAAACATTTTTCTCCATGGTTCCTTCCTACAAAATCCTAGAATTGCCAGTTTAAGATTTGATATTTAGAATCTCTAGAAAATGGAGAGCAATAGTGCCTCACTAAACTATAAATTCAAATATTCTACAGGATGTTGCTATCATAATTAAACTACGCTTGAAAGGGACCTAGGATTTCTAGTAGACCACAAGTTGAACATGGGCCAACAGTGTGATGCAGCAGCTAAAAAGGCCAATGTGATCCTAGTCTACATCAATGCGAGTATAGTGTTATGGCAGGGGGTTGGACTGGATGGCCCTTATAGTTTTTCAACTCTTAAGGTAAGTAATAGTGCAACTCTATTCTGTTCTCATCAGGCCCCCACTTGGAATACTGTGTTCACTTCTGGTCACCACAATTGAAAATAGATGTTGAGAAGCTGGAGTGTATCCAGAGGAGAGCAATGAAAATGGTGAAGGGTCTGGTAACCATCAAGCCTTATGAGGAGTGGTTTAGGGAGCTGGAAATGTTTAGCCTGGAGAAGAAAAGTTTAAAGAGTGGATATGATAACCCTGTTCAAATGTTTGAAGATATACTGAGGAGGGAGCAAGCTTGCTTTCTGCTGCTCTAGAGCAAAGGACACAGAACAATGGAAGCAAGGCACAGGGAAAAAAAGGTTCCACCAAAATATTAGGAGGAACCTCCTGACAGTAAGAGCTATTCAACAGTGGAATACACTCCCTCAGAGCATGGTGGTGTCTCATTATGGTTGTTATTATTATTATTATTATTATTATTATTATTATTATTATTATTATTATTTCTAAAGCATGTCTTCTTTGAAAAGCTTTAAAGGTCTTTGAAGGTCTTTAAACAAAGGCTGGGTTGCCATCTGCTGGGGATGCTTTCAATGTGTATTCCTGCATGGCAAGGGGTTGAACCAGATTGTCCTTGTGGTCTATTCCAGCTCTATGATTCTATGATTCTAAAGTGGAATCATAG
>NW_024818027.1:0-2042 GCF_019175285.1 Sceloporus undulatus | reverse complement strand
TCCAGCCTCGATGTGGTGAATAACTAAATCAGATTGTTCAATCATTGGGCTGCGCAAGTGTGTTTATATCATAGACAGGTAATTGTGTAGAGACACAAACACAAACAAGACATTTTCTCCTCCAAAGGACCAGCTAATTTTAGGGTGTATGTTAGCTGCCTTCAAGTTAACCTCGACTCGTGGCAGCTGTAGATTCAGGCCCATGGTCTCCCATGTTGAGTATATTTATTAGGCATGTGGTCTTCCTCCCGTTTTCCTGCCGTCCCCCTTTCCTAGCACTATCGTATATTCTAGTGAGTCCTGCCTTCTCATGATGTGGCCAAAGTACGAGAGCCTCAACAGTCATTTTGGCATCCGAGGAGAGTTCAGGCTTGCTTTTTGTCTAGGACCCTTTTGTTTGTCTTTTCAGCTGTCCATGGTATCCTCAGCACGCTTCTTCTTCAGCACCACGTCTCAAATGAATTTTCTTCTTACCCGCTTTCTTCACTGCCCAGCTCTCACAGCCATAAATGGTAACGGGGAATACAGTGGCTTGAACGATGCTAGCTTTTGTGTGCAACTGCGTATCGTCTAGTTATTTCATAGCTGCCCTTCCTAAAGGTGTAGATGCTTCTTAAGGACCTACTTCTTTTGTACACATCCTGCTTTCACCACTGCGGATGCAGTACTGTAGTAGCAAAGACAGTCTTAGTCTGTTCCTCTGAGGGGCTCAAGCCCTTTTTAAAGGCAGTCACCCCTATTGGCTGCTGTTCTTCTGTAAATGGTATTCAGTGGTATACTCTCTCTGATAATGGAGGTTTTGTTTACCTAATAGCTGATGATGGTGTCTGTGTTCCCTCCAGTTAATCTACGTTTAAACTCATCTAAGCAAGTAACAATCATCATATTTTAGAACACTAAATGAAATCAACTATGTGTTTTGTTGATAGTAATATCTCTTGTCACTCTGTTTCATTGAATGACTGTTGTTCAGATATTGCAGTGAAGTCCTCATATAAAGTGTCTCTTGGATCATCTGATTTACCTTCTTGTTGTTATACAGAGGGAATCCCAAAGTTGGTGATTTATTTATTTCATCTACGTGCTGCCTTTCTTCTGGGGTGGGACCCAAGGAGGCTCAGAAAAAGAATCAGTTGAAACATGTCGATAACATTATAACATCCATTTACAATAATCACATCTAAACAGTATGCAATTATTTAAAAGGCACGGTGAAGTTAAAAATAAAAATAAAGCATACAGAAGTTGAAAGTAAAACATACAAAAGTTAAAAAGTATTCATTAAAAGGCAGTTTATACAACAAGATTTTTCTCTGGTGGTGAGCCTGTGATAGTAGTGGGATAGAGAGAAAGCTCTCCTTGTGCATCTTAAAATTCTGGTATAGAGAGATGCAGTCTTTCCAATAGTCCTCACCTAGAAGTGAACTTCCAATAGCCACTGAAGCTGTTTCAACAAGGGATTTACGTGCTCCATGTAATTGGCCCTAGTTGGTATTCTGGCCACAGCATTTTGAGCCTGTTGAAGTTTCCAAACAGTTTTCAAAGACAGCACCATGTAGATTGCATTATAGGAGTCCAAATGGGATGTCATCAAAACATGTGTTATAACAGGCAGATGTTTCTCAAGAACAGAGCTAGCATACAAGTCTTAATTGTGCAAATGCACTCCCCATCACTGTGGGAACCTGAGCATCCAGGCTCAGGGTTGAGTCCAGGAGGACACCCACACTGCAAGCCTGAGATTTCAGGAGAAGTGTAACTGAAGCAGTTTTATTTTGGCCTGTCTGTATAGGGCTGTAGTTACATGTTTGGTTGGATCCTGACAATGCTTCCTTATGCTTAATAACAGTATGTCTGCACTTTCCATCATGTACCAGGAACCAATATTAGACTAATTTCCAGTATTCTGTATCTTTCCTCCCCATCCTTATATAAAATTTAAAAATGACAGGGGGCTTAAATTTAATCCGCAGCCTTCAGTAAATTTTGCCATTGTGAGTGTGGCACCATGTACATGTAAAAATTATTAGTGTTCTTCCCAC
>NW_024818026.1:0-2042 GCF_019175285.1 Sceloporus undulatus | reverse complement strand
GACCAATGGTGGGGTATAGAGACTTGTAGCAAGTGTGCATGAAGATTGAGATCTTGCACCACAAAATGAATGCATATCTTCCTCATTGGATAAAAGTGCACCACCGCTTTTGCTAGGAAACTTACACATTCCTAAGGTACCAACACAATTCTTACAAATGGCCTCAGAGTGACACCCAGGAATTTGTAGCGATGGTGAAATGTTGATTTTTCAAAAGGGTGCCCCTCCCCTTCAGGTATCACTGGAGAAGGAGAAAAGACAAAAGAGAAGAAAAGAAAATACAAAATAGGTGTGCACATGCTTTGCACATAGCATTGACACGGATTTAGAATATTACTTGCTGTTGTTTCCAACTTATGGTGACCCCCAAGACAGACCTTTCACAGAGTTTTCTGTGGCCGAGAGTGTGTGACTTGTTTAAGGTCACCCAGTGGGTTTCTATGGCTGAGTGGGAAATCGAACCATGCTCTCCAGAGTCATAGTTCAATGCTCAAACCACTACGCCATGCTGGCTCTCAGACTATTTCTACTACCTGGGGTCCAGGGGGCTTTTTTTTTCTCTGATGCCCAGTACATACCGCCGAAAAATGGCAGCCTGCCGGTGGCCTATTTCCCTCCACAGGGAAGCCACAGCCACCAAACAACACGGCTTCCCTCCGGAGTAAAAAGAACCCAGTATTTTTGGGTTCTTTTTATGGTGCTGAAGTGATGTCACGAGTGACGCACAGTGCTGTGCAGATGCTGGACGGCATTTACATCACAATGGTGGCACCCATGTACATGGGATGCCGCCATTAGTATGCCGCCACTCCATCCTAGGGTTAGGGACCACGTGGTTGGTGCAGAGTACCTAACCCTACAATTAATGCTAGCATGGCACATTTGGGCAGTCTGTACCGTGCCTGAGTTTGTTTTCTATCCTCAGCTCTAATATTGACTGAGGGATGGTGGGTGTTGCTCGCTCTGGTGGCGACTCTTTGAAGTCTGTTTTTCCTGCCTATTTCGGAGCAAGAGATGGAAGCCGCACCAGAAAAACTCCTCTCGTGCCCCAGAAGTCGTCATGGGTCATGCACGAACTCCATTACTTCTAATGAGGCTTGAGCATACACGTTTTTTCCCTTATGCGGGGAGGTCCGGAACAATTTCAGTCCATATGTGGTTCTGAACAATGTCAAGAGTTCTCTGGATATTCATGGCTTCCAGACAAAGTTGCGCAGAATGGATTTAGAAGCTTTTGCTAATGCACAATGCGGGGGGGGGGGGGGGGGGGGGAGAAGTATACAATTAGCATAGATACTGTTGAGTCTTTGTAATTGGAAATCTCTTGGGCATGCATTCTTTAAATAGTGTATAGAGAATATGCAAAACTTAATTGAATTAGGCTGTAAAGTACAATACGCTGAGCAGGCTATGGAGGATGTTTTGCCAACTGTCCAGGGAATAGTAAAAGAAGAAGAAATTTAAACACCACACAAATACACATACACACACACACACACATACATACATACACTACATAGCAGAAAAGGCAAGGGCTTGCAAGGAAGTCAAGAACTACCAGATCACCAGCGATATTAAAGTTGCAGTTACTTCCTGACCAAATATATCTTCATGAGGAGTTAAATTTAAAAATGGTCCTGCCAATCTGAAGCCGTGAAAGATTCAGGCGTCTGAATTAAAACATATATGCTAGGAATTTTTCTGAGTCATATATAATTATTCTGGATCATAGATAACATCATATATAATTTTGATGTAACAGTCAAGCAGTCCCTGTGTTTATCTGGAGAGATCTGTGTTGAACCTACCTGGTCAATACACAAGGTTTTAATGGCTGGCAGGTATAATGGGCCATAATTCATGAATCTACCATCTACGCAAGCATTTTGGAGTCAGATCACAATGGATTTTCCAAGTCGGAACACAGATATCCATTAGTACTTTTTTGATCCTTGTAAAGAAGAACGAATAATCCCTGCAGTATTCTGGATTATTATTATTATTATTATTAACCTTTATTTATGAAGCGCTATAAATTTACA
>NW_024818025.1:0-2042 GCF_019175285.1 Sceloporus undulatus | reverse complement strand
TTCTTTAATGGTTCTGTGCTGGCAAGTTGCTTCTGGGATGTTGCCATGGAAAAAGTTGAAAGCTGACCAGCTCCTTTAGCTCGTGTGCTCATTCTAACTCCATTCTCTCGCCAGGGCTGCCTGCTCACTTGCCCACTCACTAACTTTTCCCTTCTCTTGCTCCCCTGCCACCTACTGACTCGCTTGCTCTCTTGTTGGCTGTAAGGCACCTTGAAGGAAAGACATTCAGAATGTTTCAGTTTCACAGTAGTTGATATTTCTTCTACAGTACAGTCTTGAATACAGAAGAACATACATGTATATAATGGTTTAGTTTTTCTTAAAGTTGTAAGAAGGAAAACTGCCTCTAACACACAGGATTCTCCAACAACCTTTCAACATTAAATAATAATAAAATATCACAAAATCTGCAGTTCAGAGGTTAAATATGTGAAAACCTGTGGCTACTGATTAATGAGTAGATAATAATCCAAACACCTCTTTTGCTTTGATGTAACCTCACCTTCTGAGTTGAATTAGATGGACTCTTGTTTTTGGTTCCTTTTGGTCTTCCTCTTGGTCTTTTAAGAGATGGCTCTACAGTTTGTATCTAAATAGAGGTGGCATCCACACCAATAATTAAAATAAATCAGCATCATTCCATAAGGACCAGAAAAGGTCTAGTATCTCCTCAGGCCTATTTACTTTCAGAAATACAAAATATTTCTGGATATTACCCTGCCTTACCAGGGGCGTGGTGGAGAGAGTGTGAGACATTTGCTACACATCTTCACAATACTGAGACATAGTCAAGGCAAAAACCGCCTGGGTCTTCCCTTCCCTACTTGCTCCTTCTTTCTTTCTTTCTGAAGTTTTGTGCCTTTGAAAAAAGAAAGAAAAAAGCAATGCACACACTCTCTCTCTTTTACACATGAACACACGGTTTGCTACTGCAGCCAACAGGGATTCACATAAACACACCACACAACCCCCACACCTCACAACCCCTATTTTCCTGGCTTGTGTGTGTGCGCACCTCTTTTTCTCACCACAACTGGCATCCACTGCTGATTCAAGAACAGCAGCAGCAGCAGCAACAAACACCCACCAGCACCACCACATGTTGCCAAAAGACCCAAGAGCTTCCCTATCTGCTGAGCATATGTACACCTGAATCATAATAATTATAATAATAACTTTTATTTATATTTCCTGCCTTTCCCTGCGGATTGAGGCAGGATTACAATAGAAACCTAATTACAAGATAAAAAACTACAATTTCATATAAAATACACTCAACAAAACAGTTAAACCGCTATCAATATAATACATAGACATAAGTGGGTAAGGATAGTACCACTTTGGGAAAATAACTTGTATAAGGTATGAACATCTGTGTATCTATGTAAATATTTGCTTGAAAATAAAAATAAAATAAAATCAAAAAAAAAATATAATACATAGACTAAATCATCATTTAAAATATCTAAAATATGTAGAATCACAGCCTTTCCTCCAGGCACATGTCTATGGGTGTTTAGGCAGATAATGGTGGGGTGTAGTGTGTGTACCAGGTGAGTTATACTGACTTGTGGCTGCTTTCTTGGTCTCCCTCGTCCCCTCTTTGGTAGTTCTGTGATGACAGGTTCATCCTGGGCTGTTGTCAGGGAAGATGTTGAAAGCTGGCAGGCTCCTTCACTTCGTGAGCTCAGTGTGACTCCATTTGCTTGCTGGAGTCGCTCACTGGCTGGCTTTTCCTCTCTGCACAGTTTAACTGTGGTGTCGCACATCTCAGAATCCTTTAAACGGATGATGCAAAGGATTTGAATTTTAAGTTAAATTTAAAATTTACACCACTTTTTAAAATGGAGATACAGAGAGAAAAGTGGTCTCTCTCTGACCGCACTCAGACCGGGACACTTGTAATCAGGCTACCAAAAGATGCCAGTGTCCATCGGACTCAACAAAACTTCGATGAGCTGTATGTAGAGAGATCTTGTAGCACCCTTGAGACTAACTGAAATAAAGCAGTTGGCAGCATGAGCTTTCATAGACTTCAGTCT
>NW_024818024.1:0-2042 GCF_019175285.1 Sceloporus undulatus | reverse complement strand
TACACTACAAAACACTATCTGGTAGAATACTAACAGGATTCTAACAGTCAGCCCCCCGAAAAAGAAAAAAAAACCTGCCCCTAAAGATAGCCGAAAACAAAATCAAGTGACAGAGGAAAGAGAAGGCTTGTCAGGGTACTGTGCATGAAAACGAGCCACCAAATCAGGCGCATTAACATGAGCAACAGAAACCCATTCATCATGATCAACAGGAAAATGCTTCCAGCGAATGAGATACTGGAGTTTGCCCTTATGCAGCCTAGAGTCCAGAATTTTAGCAACTTCAAAGTGTTGTTGCCCATCAATCATCATGGGCAGAGGCTGAGAGTCAGTAGTCTTCCATCGACCCGTGCTCCGATCTGGTTTCAACAACCATTCGCACGCGGCTCTCAGATCCATTAGCCTGCCTTTCGCCGCTTTCTAAGGCAGGCTCTGGTAGTTTAAAGGCCCCTCCTCAGGCTCCGAACTTCCACTATCCGTCCAGACTTCTGATTTCCCTTCCTTTTCTGCCTGCAGGCTGCGATCAGCTGGGGCCCTTTTCTCTGGCTTGCCTTTTCCCCCTTTCGCCGCTTTGCCAGGGGGGGTCTGCGGGGGGTTGGGTTTCCTCTCCTGGCCTTTGTCAGGACAAGCTGCAATTAAGTGGCCTTTATTGCCACACTTCAAACACAGGCCCAGCCTGCGCCTTCTCTCCCACTCGCTCTCCGCAGAGCTTCCTTGCCCTTTAGCTTTCGCTGTTGGGGTCCTGTTTCCTTTTCCTTTGGAATCTTTTGCTGTCCTCTGAGCCAGCATCTTGACCTCCTGCTGAATGGCCTCCGCCTCTCCAGCCAATCTAATCCACTCCATCGTGGTGGGGGGGTTGCCTCTGGTGAGAGCCCATCTCACAATCTCCGGACGCAGTCCCTCTTTAAAGTACTGAATCTTCATTCCCTCTGTACAGTCAGACACTTGGGTCACCAATCTCCTGAACTCCATTGCATATTCAGACACCGACCTGGATCCCTGATCCAAAGCCTTAAGTTCAGCCAGGGCAATGCTAGCCCGAAAGGGATCTTCAAATCTGGCCCTTAGAGCTCTCATAAACTCTGCTAGGCTTCTTAGCTCAGTGGCCTGGCAGTCGTATAGCTGCACCAGCCAGTTCGCCGCCTCCCCTTTGAGGTGTCTAGCCACGCACTTTACTTTGGCTGCCTCGTTGGGGAAAGTGGGTCCCCACTCCTCCATGTGGTCTGCCACTTGCGATAGGAAGTAAGGCAGTGTTTGGGGATCCCCATCAAACTTGACTCCCAGCCTCCTGGCTTGGGCCTCCTGCGCTCTGTCTTGGGGGGGTGCCGCCGGTGGTGCCGCCGGTGGGGGACCCTGGGGCAAAACCTCTTCCACCCCAGCTCCCGCGCCAGCTCCAGCCCCTGGGGGCAGCACTGCTGGGGCCGGGGCCGGACCTGCACCTGCTCCTGCTCCCCCTCCTCCTTCACCCGTGAGCTGTTGGAGGACCTCTAGGATCGTGGCCAGGGTGTCCTGAACCCCCTCCATGTCCACCGTCAGCTGTTGTACCTGCGTTTCCAAGTCGTCTTCTTCCCCAGGAGGCAGTTGCAGCGGCTGCGTGAAGCCTGTGTTCCAGTCCGACCAGTGTGCAGCACGCCTTCGCTCCTTCGTTCGGGGTGGCGCCACTGGCAGGCCAAACCACTGCCCAGGCGCCAGTGGGGTCTGCGGCAACTGCTGCCTCACCGCCCTTGGCATGGCCCCGGTTCCTCGAGCCTCCGTCTGAGTGTCCTCCACGGCCTCGGTCATTTGGCTTTCCTTGGAGGATGCACTTGCCCCCTCGGCCTCCTGGTCCGTCATGGTTGTTGCAGAAGTTGTTATGGTGAGTCTCAGCTAACTGTCAGAGTTAGCACCCAGAATCCCAGACAATCAACCAGTCAGCTTGATTGATATAATCAACAGCACTTTATTGATAGATCCAGAATCAGACATGTGCCTCACTCAGCTTCTTAGCTGAGACTAACCACACCCTCCCAAAGACAAAGTAACAGAATCCCCAAAAGCCAAAT
>NW_024818023.1:0-2042 GCF_019175285.1 Sceloporus undulatus | reverse complement strand
AAAAACTTATATGGAAAACTTACTTGATTGGCGTAACATAGAAGAAAGAGTGAAACTAGACAAAGGCAAAGAAATTTCTTCGAACCAGATATAACTATGGATGGAATTTTAGAAGCAATAGAGGAAGGGAAAGCCCATAAAACCTCAGATGGCTTTCCCTTAGCTTTCTATAAAGCATTTAAGGAAGAGTTATGCCACCCCTTATACTGTACCAAGTTTCCAAAGAAGCTCTTACTGATAAAATACCAGCTACATGGAAAGAAGCGAATGTGACCTTAATTGTGAAAGAAAGCAAAGCAGACGATGACCCCGCTAATTATAGGCCTCTCTTGTTTAATAACTACAAAACTCCAACTACAAAATATACACAGCAATTTTGGCTAAAAGATTTAAAAAGACCTTAAGTAAAATTATTGATGTGGATCAGAAAGGTTTTCTCCCTGGAAGACAACTAAAAGAGGACACACAGCATGCCTTGAATATTTTGGAGGACTATCATAGACATAATGGCAAGCAGGCGGGTTTATTTCTTTTAGACCTACAAAAAGCATCCGATTCTGTAAATTGGAACACAATGTTTAAAATCTTAGAGGCGATGAATATAGGAGATAATTTTCGTAGACGGATAGAGAGATTGTATTCGGATCAAAAGGCTAATATTTTAAGAAACGGAGAGAAAACCCCCTCCTTTCCAATTAAAAAGGGAAGGCGTCAAGGATGCCCCTTATCTCCCCTTCTCTTCTTAGTTGTGATTGAGATATTAATTAGGAAGGTAAAATTGGATATTGATTTGAAGGGAGTAGCAAGTAAAAAACATACATATGAAATAAAAGCCTATGCGGATGATTTGTTTGTAGATCTAGAGGAGCCCTTAGATAATGCAGATAAGCTTATCAAGGCTCTTAAAAACAATGGAGACTTTAGTGGTTTCAGAGTGAATTTACCAAAATCCGCGATTTTAACGAAAAATATGAATAAAGAACAAATGTCCAAAGTAACCGGATTCAATGGAATTGAAGTTAAAGGGGAAATTAGATATTTAGGATTAATTATTTCAAATAAAACAAATGAACTCTTTGGGAATAACTATGGCTCTCTGTGGAAAAACAATTAAAATGAAATTAATAATTTGAATAAACTGCACTTATCTTCTAAGGTAAGATAGCTGCCATTAAAATGAACATATTACCTAAAACCCTCTTTTGATTTCAAACTCTCCCTATTATAATCCCAGAGAAAATGCTTAAGAATTGGGAAAGGGATTTAACAGACTTCATTTGGGAGGAAAAACCCTAGAGCAAAACTAAAGGTTTTACAAGACACAAAGGAAAGAGGAGGGTTAATGGTTCCAGATATTAAAGTATATGATGAGGCTAATTAAACATTGGATTAATTTGCAGGATAAAGAACCATGAGAATTGGAAGGAGAAGGCCTTAAATTTGGAAGGCATGCTTTTCTCTTATATGACAAAGAAAAAGCAGATACCTCGATTAACAATCATTGTGTTAGACATGCGTTGTTTAGGATTTGGAACAAGTATAAAGGTTGGATAGTTATGGGATTCCCAAAATGGGCCTCGCCTTAGAAGCCATTTACAGAACGAAAATGGAGAGTGAAGGGAATTGGATTATTTATGAGGATCTCTTAAAGTTTAAGGGTGAAGAAATAGAAATTAAAACACAAAAAGGTTTAAATTTACAAGGTTTTAATCTGAATTGCTTTGAATATCAACAAATATACAGTACTCCAAAACGCAGCAAGACCTAAAATCATGGGAGAAAAAAGATTATAGTTCAGAGGAAGAAAAGCTTTTATTGATCAAAGGATATCAAAAAGGTCTGATGGGTAAAATATAAAAGGTGTTGCTAATTTGGGACTCAGAACAAGGAATAATCAAGGATCAATGATAAATAGGCCAAAGATTGTGGTCACACTATCAATTTAAATCAATGGGGAAAAGCATGGAATCAAAGCATTAAATTGACAGCGGCCAATTTTGCTGGTGCTAGATGCCATCTGAAATGCATCTTGTACCAATGTT
>NW_024818022.1:1443-2042 GCF_019175285.1 Sceloporus undulatus | reverse complement strand
CATTCTGGTCAGTGAGAGATTCCCTCCGATATGAAGAGGGTATTCTCCATGAAGGAGAAAGGGTTGTTATTCCATTTGCCCAAAGGCAAGAAATGCTATCTCAGTTGCATGAATCGATCAAGGTATTCAGAGGACTAGAGCAAGAGCAAAAGGCCTTATGTATTGGCCTGGTATGGGCAAGGATATTGAAGTATATATTGGGAATTGTTCTGTTTGTGCATATTATGCATCAAGGAATCAAAAAGAACCCCTTATACCTCATGAGATACCTGAACTACCCTGGGAAAAAGTGGGTATGGATATTTTTGAGCATAAATCATGTGCATTCCTTCTGGTGGTGGATTATTATTCAAAATATCCAGAAGTTGTAAGCATTCCAGATAAAACAGCACGGACAGTAATATCAAGATTAAAAGCTATATTTGCGAGACATGGCATTCCTAAAATTGTAATGAGTGATAATATGCCTTTCGCTAGCCGTGAGTTTCAACAGTTTGCTCGGGAATGGGGTTTTCAGGAGGGTTTTAGTAGTCCAGGATACCCCCAGTCTAATGGAATGGCAGAAAGAACGATACAGTCTATTAAACAACTGATTAAGA
>NW_024818022.1:0-1343 GCF_019175285.1 Sceloporus undulatus | reverse complement strand
ATATTATGCATCAAGGAATCAAAAAGAACCACTTATACCTCATGAGAGACCTGAGCTATCTTGGGGAAAAGTGGGTATGGGATCTTACTGGCATGGCTACAGAAACATGGATCTCATAGAATCAGAGGATGACCTGGAACTAACTGACAAGGTACAGAAGAAGCCTATGCACTTTCCATGTGTTTTAGAGTTGGGCAGTGTGTTTGCATCTGGCTGTCTTGCAAAGAGAGTTAGTTATTCCTCCCACTGAGAATTTATCCTTAAATCAATGGAGGTCAGGGCAGGGGAGCATTAAATCCACCCCAAAAATTTTACTGAACTCTCTTTCCCCCAATAAATTCAATGCCTTGGACAGTCAAGATTAAAACCAACATGGCTTCACTTTCCCACTAAGATGGAAGCCACTAAGGGCGTTAGATACAATGGGACACAGACCTTTGTCTTTAGTGAGAGCCATGCAATGAATTTTACGAGGCAAGTCAGGTCAGATCTAGGAGTCCAAGTAGACAACAAATTGAACGTGAGTCGATAGTGCGATACGGCAGCTAAAAAGGCCAATGCGATTTTAGACTGCATCAATAGAAGTATAATTAGAAGTTAAGAGGTGATATAATAGCCCTGTTTAAATACTTGAACGGATGTTATATTGAGGAGGGAGCAAGCTTGTTTTCTGCTGCTCCAGAGACTAGGACCCAGAACAATGGATGCAACCTTCAGGAAAAGAGATTCCAGCTTAACATTAGGAGGAACTTCCTGACAGTAAGGTCTGTCCGATAGTGGAACACACTCCTTCCTTGGAGTATAGTGGAGTCTCCTTCCTTGGAGGTCTTCAAACAGAGGCTGGATGGCGATCTGTCAGGGATGCTTTGATTGAGAGTTCCTGCATGGCAGAATGGGGTTGGATGGCCTTTGGGGTCTCTTCCAACTCTATGGTTCTATGAATCCCCTTAAATCTTCCATCATTTTGATCTAGTCCATCACTTTGTCCTAGTCTACCAGTCTTATTATATAATGTACCATATTCCAGTATTCTCTCACTTTTACATAGGACCAGCAGAGATGGAAAAATGTGCCCTTTTCATTTCCGCACATCCAGCCCCCATCAGAACAAGTCTTAGATATTTTATGTATATTTTCAGGTTTCAAATACTATATAAAAATATTTTGTAGTAGTTTTTCCTTAGGGCTTGGGAAGCTGTGTATTTTATCCTCCTTTTCCAGGTTAACCACCATTCTTCCTTCTCAATATTGTGTCCTAGATTTCTTGGCCATTGAACCATGTTTTCTTTAACCACTTCATATTCCATCTCATGTTTTAACAGGATTGTATACAATCTCCCCAC
>NW_024818021.1:0-2042 GCF_019175285.1 Sceloporus undulatus | reverse complement strand
TTTTAGAAAGGTATGGTTTTGGCTGAATCTATGCAAGCATGAAGGACATCAGCTTGTACAAATAACTAGGTCCATTCATAAAGCCAACTACTGTAAGACTTGAAGGAGTCTTCAATAAATGAATCTGTCCTATTTCCTATGCTAGGTATAGGCAATCAAGTGCCGTTTGATTAAACAGCTTGCATAATGGCCATGCTGGCCAGCAGGTTACCTCTCCCTGCCCTTTTCTCATGGCAGATTTTTTACACCCACATATGTTTTAAGACTAGGCTGCCCAAATCAATAAGTTACATCACAGAAAAACATCCTGAATTGAAAATATACAGCATGTCACAAGCATAAGGCAGAGAGACAACAGTAAATATACCTGCAGAGTTTAGATGAAATGTATGACACTCTATATTCTTAGATTACTTCCCCTTTGAACAACAAGCCTTGGAACCTGTAAAACTAGACAGACTTCCTTTCCAAAAATATCATTATCCAATCTTTGTCTTTAAAAATTATTTTGAAAGCTCTTACTTTTGCCTAATTTATGGTTGTATGCTTTCAAGTCATTTCCAACTTAAGGAGACCCTAAGGAAATCCTATCATGGCGTTTTCTTGGCAATATTTGTTCAGAGGGGATTTGCCTTTGCCTTCCTTAGAGGCTGAGAGAATGTGACTTCCCCATAGTTACCCAGGGGGTGTCCATGGCTGAGTGGAGATTCAAACCTTGGTCTCCAGAGTCATACTCCAATGCCACACTGGCTAATATATGTATTGAATACCTTTTTCCAGTCATAAGAGTTTCAACCAGAGTTGTAACAAGTTCCTGTTGATCATGTTCATTCCCAAGCTCATACACCAAACCAAGGCCTTTAGAAGCAACATCTTGACTGAGTTCTATAAGTAAAACAAATCAAATTAATATTAAGATGGAATCCTAACATAATTTTTATTATTTATTGAA
Source organism: Sceloporus undulatus (assembly GCF_019175285.1). Classification (NCBI taxonomy): domain Eukaryota; kingdom Metazoa; phylum Chordata; class Lepidosauria; order Squamata; family Phrynosomatidae; genus Sceloporus; species Sceloporus undulatus. The sequence continues at coordinate 1,090 of NW_024818021.1, read as the reverse complement.
TTTATAATTTGCTAATTACTAAAACAATCAGATCTGCAAGAAAGTACTAAAGCTACAACAAAATATGCTCAACACACATTAAAAACCATAGAACCTTTAAAAACAAGATCAAAGATACAAACAATACCAGAGCATCCCATCCCTCACCTACATTTGCATTTCCACTATATAACATGACACAACTAACCACTCTTTTGTGAAATGGGAAAAAATGTAATGCAACAATACGAAAGGCCAAAGAGCTTGTTATATGCAGATGAGCTTTGTGAAAAATAATCTCCTCTGCTGATCTTAAGAGGGAAATCAAAGCTTTAAAAAGTTACTGTTTTGGATTATAGCTCCCAGAATTCCTCAACAAGCATAGGGAATTCTGGCAGCTATAGACCAAAAATACAGTCAGCCCTTCGTATCAGTGGGAATTCTGTTCTGGACTTCAACCCCCACTGATGCCAAAAGCCATAGGATCTCAACTCCTGCTGTTTTTAATGATGGCTCAATCTGCACAGCCATGTATATGCACCACCATTCAGGAGAATGGGATGGGGCCAGCCATGGATGTTCCAATCCACAGACAGCAAGCCCATGGTTGGGGCGAGCCAATTGTACCCCTGCCCCTAACCTCTGGGGAAACATAAAAAGCTTACACAAAGCCTGAGACTCAGCCATAGATCCCATCAAAAGCTGAAGTCTTATGTTCCTCTAAATAAACAAGCCAACAAACAAATAAAAAATAATCTAGATAAGGAGAAACATGCTACTGGACCAATTCCTCTCAATCAAAGAGCTACTCAAGCTTTCAAATTACAGAGATCTCTTTATTAGATAGACCTGAAACTCATAAAAGGGACCCACAGAAGGGATGATTAAAGATAGAAAGGTTTTTGGGGGGGGTTAAACTGACAGGCAAAAAGAAGTGCTTTCAGGCTGACTTGAAGGTGTGGTGTTTAGATGACACAAGCCTTGAAGCCAGTAGGAAAGTGCTCTCTAGGCGCCTTATGCAGAGAAAAGCCGTTTCAAAAAGAAGCAGCTTTTTTTGCTTCTTCCTCGCTTGAAGCCTGGTGTACCCCAGGGCGCAATATTGTCTCCTATG
>NW_024818020.1:0-2042 GCF_019175285.1 Sceloporus undulatus | reverse complement strand
CTAGAGACCCCTCTGCTTGGGACATCCTTCCAGGCCACAGTGAGACCTTGCCCTAATGTGAACCCTGCCTCTGCCTGCCTTGACCTCTGCTCCCCCTCCAGCCCCAGAAACCTCCTTCTCCCATGGACCTCTCCATGAACCCAAATCACGCCCTCCCTGCCCTCACAGCCTCCCCTCCAGGGGGACTCTTCAGTCCCTGGAGAGGTTTTGGGGCTCTCCTCCGTTCTATTGGTCCAAGATTTGCATGGCCCCGCCCTCGACTCAGCTCCCATTCCTCTCAGCCAAGGTTTGCTGCTTCTCTCCGGAGAGTCGGCCTTGAGGGAAGAAACAGTGCCACCACCTGGCCATGCCACTGGAATTACAAGACCGGCTGAGGAAATTACATATTCTCCTCTCTCCCTATTTGTCCCAAATTTGCATGGCCCCGCCCTTGGCCCCTCCCACCCTCTCTGCTCTCTCCCCGCCTTCCATTGGGTCTCTGTCTCTATGGCCAAATATTCTCCTATTCTTCCCAATGGGCAAATATTCTCCAATGATTCCCTATGGGCAAATATTCTCCTATTCTTCCCAATGGGCAAATATTCTCCAATGATTCCCTATGGGCAGATATTCTCCTATTCTTCCCAATGGGCAAATACTGTATTCTCCAATGATTCCCTTTGGGCAAATATTCTATTCCCTTTGGGCAGATATTCTCCTAATTCCCTATGGGCAAATATTGTCCTATTATTCCCTATGGCCAAATATTCTTCAATTATTCCCTATGGGCAAATGTTCTCCTCTTCAGCCTCAGCCCATGAGAGGCAAATAAGGTGGTGGCTGCTTTAAGAGGCAAGCGCTGCTCTTTCTGATAATGGAGTCTTCTGGGCCCTGAACACTGTTGTCATGGTTACCACTGAGGCCTAGTGCCCCTGGCAGCCTACTTCCAGCCTTAACTGTCTAATAAAGGAGCAGTTTTGTGGCCAAGTTACAAAGTGAGCCTTCTTCCTTTAACTAAAATGGCTTCCAGGGCTCTCTTCCCTGCTCAAGCTATGGAAGCCTACTCTGAGAGGCCTTGCCCAAGTCACACTCTCTCAGCCTCAGGGGAAGGCAAGGGCAGACCCGCTCTGAAGGAAGCTAAGGCCTGGAGGCCTCAGGGCTGGCATGAATAAGTCCAAAGTGTGACACACAACAACAACAACAACAACAAGCCCGGAATGGGGACTCTTTGGGAAGCCAAAATGTATAGGAATTGTGGGGTTTTATCACACAAAACGGATTGAGTGATTGTACTAGGAAGATGGTTTATATTTATATTTCATATTCATATTTTATAATAATTTGGATTGTTACCTAGATTCATGTGAAGAAGTGGAGTTTTCAAAATTTTGTTTTTTGCTGCTTCTATAAGCATGAGGATAATAATAATAATAATAGTTTATTTATAGCCCACCCAATCACAGGGAATCCGGCAATAAAACCCAGCAATAAAAATACAAACAATACAGTAAAATAAAATACAAAAAATACAATACAATACAATACAATACAATAAAAGAGAGTGACGTGAGTTACAGAATTCATACTTAGACCTGATGGAATTAGGCCTGTCTTGAGAATAAATGGGATAATATATATATTTAATAATTTTATATATATATATATATATATATATATAAATTTATTTATTCTTTTCCATCACAAAACACAAACACAACAAATGAGTAAGAAAAAGATACTGCGATTTTCTCCTGGACATCTTCTATGTATTTATATAATTGCCATACATTCCCAATTTTATGCCCTGCCAAAATTTCCCTTTTTTGTTTCCTCCTTTGAAGGCGGTTATAAATAAATAAATAAATAAATAAATAAATAAATAAATAAATAAATACTAATTTTATTAATGTATAAATGCATCTGAGGATGTAGACTTGAGCCTATGAAAGTTCATGCTGCCAATCTCTTTCAGTGAGTCTCAAAGGTGCTGCAAGATCTCCTCAATGCAGACTGATTCTGTTTATTTGTTTGTTATATTTATAGTATTATATTTATTATATTGA
>NW_024818019.1:1444-2042 GCF_019175285.1 Sceloporus undulatus | reverse complement strand
TTGTGGGATTAGTTGCTCACCTCTTGGTGCTCACCTCCTGGACAATACTGTGGAGATTATCGCACTGCGTTCTGAGAACGTTCCATATCATCACGTGATGAAAACGTTCCTGGAACAGATATTACCGCATTAGAAATCAAAACGTGATCAGAACGGGATCAGAACGGCAGTTTACCGCACTGCGATTCCTTTTTCTTGAAACCGTTCTTAGAACGGTTTGCTGTATTAAGTTTTGTGGGCTGTCTTCTGATGACGTCGCCACTCAGTGGTTGGACGGCTCGGGAGAGGCGCCGCCCCCAGGAAAGAGGGAAAAGGGAGGCTTGGGCCATGGAGCTCGCCTCTCCTGAGTCCCTCGGCTTACTGAAATCCCTCACCTCCCTTCCCCATAGGAATCAACCCAAAAACGGAGTTTTAAAAGAGCAGTGAGCCCTATGGGTCTTCATCTGGGGGGAGCAGAGGATGCTTGGCTATGGGGTTGTCCTGCCATCTCTCCCTCTCCCCTCTTTCCCCATAGGAATCAATCCAACAACGGAGCTTAAAGAGCAGTGAGCCCTATGGGTCTTCATCTGGGGGGAGCAGAGGATGCTTGGCTATGGGG
>NW_024818019.1:0-1344 GCF_019175285.1 Sceloporus undulatus | reverse complement strand
GATTCTTTCCTATGGGGAAAGAATCCAAAAACGGAGCTTAAAGAGCAGTGAGCCCTATGGGTCTTCATCTGGGGGGAGCAGAGGATGCTTGGCTATGGGGTTGTCCTGCCATCTCTCCCTCTCCCCTCTTTCCCCATAGGAAAGAATCCAAAAACGGAGTTTAAAATCTCTCTCAGATGCAGACCCAAAGGGCTCTCCTCTGCTCCTTTTAAACTCAGTTTTTGGATTGATTTCTATGGGGAAGGGAGGTGGGGGATTTCAGTAAGCCTAGGGACTCTGGCCGGGAGAGTGCTTCTCAGCCTCACTGAGAAGTCTTCCCTCCGAAGATTCTCTTGGGAGGGAAAGAAGGCAAGCCCCTATAAAACGCTGGGGCTTCATATGCTGGCATATGTTTGAAGAAAATAGGATAAAACCTATGTAACTTGATGGGCCAAGGGCAGAGTCCCCTCCTTGGCAGCCTGGGCATTAAGGGAGCTCCACGGAGGTCCCTTCAAGCGGAGGGAAAGGGAGGGGACTGGACCAAGGGCAGAGCCTCGGCAGCCATAGCAGCTCTTTAAACCGGTTAGAAAAGAAGAGTCCTCTGCTGTCATCCCATTTCCCCCTTTTGGCAGCTTGACACCCTTTTGCTCCTGTGTGTGTGCATGTAATGTGTGCCTTCAGGTTGTGAGCTTCCCTCCCCGCTTTAACTCTTGTCTGGCTCTTTGCTATGGAATTCTGGGAGTTTTTTGCTTGCTTTTCTGTGGTGCTCCAAACAGAGGAGCTTTTGTGGGTTCCCTCCTGGAGAGAAGGAGGAGAAGGTCCTGGGCATCCCTGCCTCCTGCATTGTGACAGCAAAGGAGCCTCACTGGACATGACACTAGAGACCCCCGGAGAAGCAGCCAGACCCTCTCCCTCTTGCTCTCTGCTCTGGTCTCTTCTTTCCCTCTCTTTCCCTGCTTTCCTCTTCTCTTCCTTGTCCCACCTTTCCTCCCTTTTTCCTCCCTTCCCTCCCTCCTTCTTTCCCCCCTCACACACACACACCTTCCCTCACTGCAGTCGCTCGCCTGCCTGCCTCCCTCCCTGCCTGTCATTCTTTCAGCCAATCAGAAGACGGAGGAATGAGGGAACGGATTTGAGAACGGATAAGAATACCGCACACACTTCTCTTGGAACGTTTTCATCACGTTTCAGCTCTCTGGGAACACATTCAGAACACATTCAAATCCGTTCCCTCCTGGAACACATTTGGAACACATTTAAGCGTTCTGAGAACCCGATTGGAACACATACGTGCGGTATACTCAAATGCGTTCCGTTCTCATCACATGATCAGAACGTTCTCAGAACGCAGTGCGATAATCTCCT
>NW_024818018.1:0-2043 GCF_019175285.1 Sceloporus undulatus | reverse complement strand
CTCTTGCATAAGGCATTTTTTATGTCAGAGTTCGGCATCTGCTGAGGGTTGGGGTCTACCCTGCCCCTACCTTGGGAACATGGAGGGCTGTATCCTTAACCACTCAACCTTGAATTCTTCTTTCCATTTTTGCCTCCCAATAGTCAAAAGCACCCATGAGCATCTGAAGAACACATCTGGCCATGTTGCTACATTTTGGAGTACTGTACAGGTTAAGTTTTCATTACCCAGAATTACAAAATATTCCAAAATCTAAAACTGTACACTTGGATGGTGGAGATAGTGACAGCTCTGCTTTTGGATGGGTTGATGTACACAAATTTTGTTTCATGCCTAAATTTAAAAAAAGTATATATAAAATTACCTCCAGTTTATAGCGAACCAACATTGCATAGTGGGTTTAGTGTTGGAGTGTGACTCTGGAAACCAGGGTTCAATTCCCAGCTTGGCCATGAAACCCACTGGGATACTTTGGGGAAGTCACATCCTCTCAGCCCCAGAAGATGGCAATGGAAAACCCCCTCTGAAGAAACTTGCCAAGAAAACCCCATGATAGGTTCATCTTAAGGTTGCCAGAAGTCGGAAACCACTTGGAAGGTACACATAAACGAATTTCATGTTTAGACTTGGGTCCCATCTACAAGAAATCTCATTATGTATGTGGAAATAATCCAAATTCTGAAAAACTCACATTTCTAAAACATATCTGAAGCATTTTGGATAAGGTAGACTCATCCTGTATTTCACAGTCCTTCTCCTTTTTTCAAGGACCACATAGGCCTCCCTTTCTGCAAGGCTGCATCCACATGGCAGAAATAATCCAGTTTGACATCACTTTAACTGGATTATTTCTGCTGTGTGCATGCAGTCTCAGACTTTTTTCAAACCAGAAAGTGGTTTCTGCTCTTAAGAAAGACCAGAGGAAGGCCTCTACAGGCCTAAAAAGGTGATGGTCCCATGTCCCAAAATGACCAATAGCATGCCCCTAGGAATGCCCCTTATTCCTGTTTTGGGGCAAATCTCGTCCTTCAACATTTTGGAAGAGTTGGGAGGCTATGAGAGCTGCATGCAGCTCATGGGGCATATTTTGCTTGCTTCTGTTGACCTGATAATATTCTGGCATCCAGGCTTTTTTTACAGAACAGTTCAAAGAGACTTCCGCCAAGTTTGATGGGTTTTAGTGATTGTCAAGAACACTTAGGTTTGTGCTTTTCACAGATATTCCAAGACTCCTATTTGCCAGGCATTCTTTATGAAAGGTCAGCTAAGGTAAAATTAAACTATAGCCAATCCTGTTGGGCAAGTTAACTGTTACTTAGTTCACTTGATCTGAGGTCAGTTTTGCTACAAGGACTCTTCTCATTTACATCAATGTACAAGGCAGGACAATGTTGTCCATTGTATCTGTGTGAGGTATTCATGCCCGCCCCACCCCCCTCATACCACAGCTTCACAAACTGTACAACACCTACTATGGCTATCAGATATGCATCCCATTTTAGGATTTCAAGCCGCAACTAAATGCTTCCATTGTTCCTAACAGGAGCAAAACTTTCAGGGGTCATATAAAATGTGTCCTTAAAAGTCCTTCTGCAGAATAATTGAGGAAGGGGGAGCAGTGCTTTTCTCTGTAATTAAAAACAAAACAAAAAACCATTCACACTCCATTTGTAATTTATCTGGGAAAAAGAAGTAATGTTGTGGGCTGGGGGAGTACTGTAATAGAAGAATAGTCACTTTTTATTAATGCATTCTCTTTCTTTCAACATACAACTAAGTTGTGTGTGTGTACTCACTCCATAAAATGATGTAGCATTGCATGTCATTTGCATAATGCGCCTTACACATTTTGAGATTTTTTTCTCATTTGGTATCTCACTGGGAGGCAGATGAGTTTTAGGGACTTAAGTCCCATCTGCAAATTACTAGGGTGGGATACAGACGGGCAAAAAGGGGTGTGTTCATGACGTCATGAAGGTATAGCCTTCAGACGGCCCTTACCTGAATGCCGCCATGAACACGCCGCCCGCACACCCCAAGCGG
>NW_024818017.1:0-2043 GCF_019175285.1 Sceloporus undulatus | reverse complement strand
CAAGTCATTCCTCATCATTTTGGTCAGCCTTCTGAGAAAGAACTTGTTGACAGTAGGAGCTGTTTAACAGCAAAATGGACCGTATTGGAGGGTGGTGGACTCTTCTTCGGAGGTCTTTAAAGTGGCAGCCATTTTCCAGGAGTGCTTTAGTTGTGTATTCCTGTTTGGACTAGGCAGCCCTTGCATTGCAGTCCCTTTTGATTCTGATTCTGTGATCAGAAAAACTGTTGGAATTAATCCACAGACTCATCCTTCTCACATACAAAATATGTGATGTACTGTTTGAAAAACAAACTGGGCTTGCTAAATTAGCTTGCCTGCTTAGAGCTTCTAGGTCAGGAGATTCATGCTCATGTGTTAACCCAGCCATTATCAGAATAACACATTGGACATTTACTGTGAAAGTCAATTCTGGGTTGGCATTCCTTTTCTCTCACTATCCCAGATAATGGACTAACTGATGAAGGGAAGAAGAAAAGGGAACTGGTATTGACTTTATAAAGAGGGTTTCTAAGGCAATTCTCTTTCTGCCCTACCTCTTAAGAGGATCTTCTTTCAAAAGCATGCCCTTGTGTAGAAGTGTTTTTATTCCTTGGCCCTCCAGATGTTTTGGATTTCTAACTCAAAAAATTCCTGACAACAGGCCCCACAATGCCTGAGGCTTCCGGAACTGGAATGTTCAAACATCAGCATGGCCCAAACGTGAGACGCATAGCTCTTATATTGGGAAGGCTGGACATGGCAAATTGATATCTATGAAAGATGCCTCATAGTCGCAAACGTTGCTCTTGCTAAGTATCTTACTGATTAAGTATACAGTACCTCTGCCTGGGGAAAATGAGGATATTCCACAAAAAGGCAACAAGTCAAGCATCAATCACTATTCTTAACTAGTCATATCAGACCAAGCTCCAAATTAAGTGAAGATGTATTTCATAAATAGTGCTCACATAGTACCCCTGAGAAGCACAGATTGTGGGCTGGGCTAAAGGTCCTGGCATTGGCAAACCTCCTGAAGGTTCCATGGGCGGTGGTGAACAAACATACACACACACACAAGTGGAAGTGCAGTGCAACGCTCTATTAGAGCAACTTTTACTGTGCAACAAAACTTCTGAAAGACCTAACCAAAGTCCCACAACACAAAATTACAGGCCCACCAGGCCTGTCCTCGTCATTCCTCAACGCTCGTGCCGTTCCTTGGCTTCCCTTTTGTCCAAGAGAGGCTCACACCTCGGACTCTGAGCCGGTTCGCTTGAAAACCTTATCGGCCACTTCCCGCTCGTCCTTCTCCAACTCCCGTGGACGGGGCCTGTACTTCCAGCAGTCCCCTTGTTAAAGCAAGCAAACTGAACTGAGAAATGCTTTGATGTGTGTGTCTGACCATGAGCATCCAGCACCAGAAGGACAAGGCTAATTAGCCACAGCTGATGCTCATAGGCACAAAGTCACTCTGCTTGCCTATGTGCAGCAAAGCCTGGATGATGAAACATGTGTCTGCATGGACAGGAGGACACTTTACAGTGTGGGACAGGACGGGAGACTTGACGGGGGTCTAATCTTCACATTTTTTGACAAGTTTTGGGAATATGGTAGAAATGTAGCAGCAGGGGGTCCACCGACACCAGTAAAATTTTGAAAGTGGTCTACGAGAAAAAAAGTTTGGGAACCAAGTGTATATAAACTCAAGGGCTTCCAGTAATTGCTTGTGGGTTTGAGTAGGAGTTGGTATTCGTTTGATCTGTATAGTAGCATTGGTGATTTATGGTTAGCACTCTGTAAATAAAGATAGCACTTTCGGGAGCCTGGCTTCTCTAGTCGTTTATTCAGCTGGAGCCGGAGCAGCAGCAATTGCTGGAGAGTTCCCAAGATTCCTGCAATTCCTTCACTTCTGGAAGACATCCAGTGCCTGTCATCTTTACTCAGGACTGTGAACCACGTTTCTTCAAATTTGTCAACTACTCTGCTATATTCCAGAATTGGTTTATAAGCACAGCAGTTTTTCTGCCAATAGTTATTGGGCTCAGCAGTTTATTGACACCC
>NW_024818016.1:0-2043 GCF_019175285.1 Sceloporus undulatus | reverse complement strand
GAGGGACAGCAACCCGGCCCCCGGCTCAAAAAGCTTGCCTACCCCTGAACTAGGATGACCTACTGAGGCTGTTGTATTTTGGCCACATCATGAGAAGGCATGTCTCAATAGAGGGCAGTAGGAAAAATGGTAGACTGCATACCAGATGGATAGATTCAATCAAGCAGGCTGTGGCTACACACCTGAAGGAGTAGTTGAGGACAGGAGATCTTGAGGATGTCTCATCTACAGGGTTGCCGTGAGTTCAGGCCAATTAACAAATAATGGGCTATACTACTGTACTTATGCATTCCAAAATCTAAAAAATAAAATAAAAAAAATCCCAACTGTGAAACGCTTCTGGTCTCAAGAATTTCAGATTAGGGATACTGTACAAGTATTTCATAGAGTTAGTCTGCTATAATGATGGGCTAGCCATCCATGGGCTGGAATTCCTACGAATCACCCCATCTCATATTAGTCAATGTCAGCATGTGCACACAGCCATACCAACATAGGAACATGCACAAAACCACCCATGACTAATATGGGCTTCAGCTACTGCACTTTTCCCATCCACGCATGGGAGGGGGCATAATAGAACCCCCATAAATAGGAAGGATGCACTGTACTATGCAGTGTGCCTGCCCCAACAGTAGGCTGTGGATCTGAGCATCCGTGGATGGCAAGCCCCATTTATTTCAATGGCCACGTGCACATGTGGCCCTGGGAGAGCAGTTGGGCACAAGGCCATTGAATGCGGTGGGACTTGAGGTCCCACAGTTTTTGCCCTCCACGGGGAGGGGAGTCTGAAATGGAACCCCCATAGATGAGAAGGGCCCACTGTACTTGCTTAAGCGCTTATCTGTTTTGAAAACAGATTTCTTTGAAGAGCCAAAATGCAGAAATATTTTTATGACGTGATACAAGTATTTCATACAATACTTGTGTGTTTTGAAGACAGATTTCTTTGTATCCAAAGTTTATTTTTCGCACAAGAAAATCTGTTCAAGAGTTATTCTTATTGATTATCCTAGCTCAGCACAGCCTGATAAAAAGTTCAGACCATTGTAACTAGAGACAAAGTGTATGTGACAGAAAAAAATCAAAAGTACATTGTACAGTACCTGCTATTTATGTACAGCCACCTGAACCTAGAGCAAGAGTGAGCAACCGGTGACAAATTGTTACAAACTGCTTGGAATCCTTACACTTCTGCATCCCTGGCCACTGGTCATGCTGGGTGGAGCTGATAGGAACTAGATTTCCAACAGCATCTGGGTAGCAAGCATGTGTCCAAACCTGGTCTACAGGAAATACAAATTCAGAGCAACTCCTGCAACTCCCCATATCCCTTCCACCTTTGAAATTTATGCATTGTTTTCACACCCATCCTCATGATTCTCATCTTAATAACCATTGCTCACCACTACTGAATGAACTGGTGTAGCTGGAGGAAAAGCTGAAGAAAGGTACTTAATAGTTGTTTATTTCTTCTCTTCTTTTCTAGTTTTAAAACACTTCTTGTTCCAAGACTTCAGGTATGGATGGCTACAATTTTTAAAAAAAACATTAACCTGTCCATTACAATTTTTTCCCCTTTCTTGCACACCAGAACATTCTCTGTCATGTATTCTGCTCAAAAACAAACTTTAGTTCATCCTTCTAATCAATTATGAGAAAATGAGAATTGCCTTATTTCAAGGAAAACATTAATACTCACCCTCTTAGTATCCAGTGGGCAACAACAGCAAAAAGAAAGGTCAATGAAACAAGTTACCCACTGCGTGGCCCTTTCATGGCACATACAAGGCAACCAGAAACCAGCTGTATCTTCAATTGCTTTTAGCCACCATCAATCAAGTGTTCCAGAATTTCCACATTAATCGAAGGGAGGGATTTTTAGACCAAGCAGCATTACTCCCAGCTGTTTATCAAGATATAGAGTGCACCCGCGTCATATGCGGACACACTATGCGTGGTTTTCAGCATATGCTGGAAGCCGTGCAGGAGCGCATGGGGGGCAAGGGGCAGCACATCCCATTTAGATTAATGGGGCGCATG
>NW_024818015.1:0-2043 GCF_019175285.1 Sceloporus undulatus | reverse complement strand
GCTTGGGTGAAGCTACAAGAACCAGCTGGATCCTGAAGAAGGGTGAAGACTTCTGTGGAAGCAAGAGTGAGAAGGCTTGGAGAGTTTGTCAGGATCTTCAGCCTATTCTCTGTAACTCTGCTAAGCTATAACCACTGGCCAAAACTGGTCAGCGCGGTGCACAACCAGGTGGTGAGTTCGAGCCAGAGGTGAAGAGCTACAACTCCCATCATCCCTGACAAAGGTTCCCCATGATACTCTTCCAGTCAAATGTGGGCCAGACAATACTACTGTCAGGTGGATTTATAAGTAGCTTATGGACTGAACCCTGTTTAATGGTACCTTATCATCCTGGAAGGAAATGAACATTGGTTTTCCTTCTGGGATGTTTGTTTTCAGCGATGGAGTTGGAAACAACCAGCAAGGTTGGCTCCTTTTTCTCACTCTGAACAGGCAAGAAGTAAAGGTCTCCGGATAGGCCACCACAAGAGAGAGCCAACCTCCCCCCCCCTTGTGTGCTTCACTCAATGTTACAGCCAAGCATAAAAGAAAAGACTAACGGAATATTTAGTATCACACGAACAAACAAGACTCCAACTGTTATAAATTACAGTACAGAATAAACACAAAACAGAAAGAATATGATAGAACAATAGTCGACCCTAGAGACCGGGAGATCAAATCCTCAGTTCAGGGTGGGGAGGATGCTTCCGCCTTCATCGCTGAAAACAAACATCTCACAAGGTAAGCCGATGTTCATTTTTCCAGTGATAGAGGGGGAGCATCCTGTATACTTCATGTGTGTTTGGAGTGAAAAGAGGGAACCAACCCGCTACAGGATGCTTCCCCTCCACTGCTGGAAAATGACATCGTGCTGGTTCTTTCCTTTGTTGAACATCTTTATAAATGGCTTGGGCTGTGTCCACACTGCAGAAATAATTCAGTTTGACACCACTTTAACTGCCATGGCTCAATGCTATGGAACTCTGGAAATTGTAGTTTGTTGTGGCACCGGACCTGACAGAGATGGTTAAATACCTCACAAAACTACAATTCCCAGGTTTCCACAGTATTGAGCCATCACAGCCAAAGTGGTGTCAAACTTGATTATTTCTGCAGTGCAGATGCAGCCTTGGAAAAAGGAAGAGAGGACCTGCCATATTTGGAGATAATACCCCAGAGGATAGATTCAAGATTCAACAATTACCTTAGCATACTGGGAAGCTGGCCCAAAATTAACAAAATGAATTTCTACAGGGATAAATAAGGCATTATATTTAGCCATTTACTGCCTAATTTGATACCATCTGCAAATTTGATTGGCATGCCCTCTCCTCCTTTATCCAAGTCATTTATAAATGGCTGGATGACCCTTGCAGTCACTTTCACTTTTACAGTTCTATGATTCTTTAACCTACTGGAGAGGTGAATGACATGGTAGTTACTGGTTCTGATACTTGCCCCTTTATATATCTATACATCTGTAATATCTGTAAATCAAAAAGGAAAAAGCTGTAGACTAGTCTGCAATGCATACTTTGTAATTACCAGAAACTGCATCCCAACTTTTCAGATATCATTAGCATTATATATTGTTGTTATGTGCTTTCAAGTCATTTCCAATTTATGGCAACCCAAGGCAACCCTATTATGGGGTTTTATTGACAAAATTTGTTCAGAGGGGGTTTGCCTTTGTTTTCCTCTGAAGCTGAGAGAATGTGACTTTACCTAGTCACTGAGTGGATTTCCATGGCCAGCTCTGTTCACCAGAGTTGTAGTCCAATGCTCAAACCACTACAGCACGATGGTTCTTAGCATATCTATATATGCACTAACAATGAGGCTTATGACAAATACTCACCTTTGTTAATGCAGTTCTTAATATCTGTTGGAAAACGTACAGGATATGCAGATATCAAGCATTATGCCCTACCATGTGATTGATGATGTACTCATATGAAAGACAACATGGAAGTCTGCATATGAATGCAACTACAAATGACAAAAATCTTCATTTAAAAAAATAGTACAAGATGTTACTTCTGTATTTAATAAATGAACCAA
>NW_024818014.1:0-2043 GCF_019175285.1 Sceloporus undulatus | reverse complement strand
TCTTACTCTGTTTGGTAGCAGTTCTCCAGCACTCAGGCCAAAGTCTTTCATATCATCAAGCACATGATCCTTTTGACTGGAGATGCCAGAGATCGAACCTGAGACCTTCTACATGCAAAACATGTGCCCTACCACTCAGCTAGGGTCCCACTCATTATATTGTCTAGTTTGGACCAATGCATACGTCTAGGTAATACTGTGGCTAGCAGTAGTTTGTACTGGTCATTCAGCTCACTGTCTACCAACATTGGACTGCTTTACTATAGGTATTTTGCTTGTGGGCAAAATACATTTTTTCCTGAAATCAGGATTATCTAATTTTATTACACTGAATTCCTATTTCTTCATTTGGGCTTTTCAGAAAAGGAAAGCACAATGGTCCCTGCAGCTTCTCATCCTTTCATTTTCCATACTGAGGCCTATTTAGCTTACCAAAGTAGGAGCAACATGAGCTTTCAAGAGCATTTTCTGGCTTTTAACTTACAGACAAGTGAGGCATGTTCAGATTATTGCATGTTTTCTCAACTCTTCTCCTTGCATTTGGGTCAGAACAAGTAACAAATTCAGCTCCACCTCCACAGGTTACTGAAGGGGGAAAAAAAGGAAAGGAGGATTACAGTTGCCTCTCCATAACAACAGATTTTCCCCAATCCACTAATTCAACCATGCATGGCTTGAAAATATTTTTAAAAATATATGAATTCCAAAAGCAAACCTTGATTTTGCCATGTTATATAAGGGACACCATTTTACTATGACATCGTATTTAATTGGTCTTGAGCAACCACAGATTTTGATATCCACAAGAGGGTCCTGGAACAAAACCCCAGCAGGACCCACTGTACATAAGTCTAAATGTTCTTCATTTATTTTTTAAAAGCTGTTCCTTTACCACTGTGGCCTAGGTTGAATGGCATTTTGCCCATTTATGCAGACCCATCTTTCCCCTTCCAAAATACATCTTGATAAGCCTAGAATTCTCTGATCACCCATCGTTTCCCATTTCACCTAGATGAATGGAAAGTTACAGCTATCAGTTCAAGAGCTAGCTAGTTTCTTAAATCATAGTTGAAAGTTAGTTTAAGATTGTAGCTTGTTCTCAGGTCAACAACCATACTTAACTGCTGAAGTGGGGATACCCTTTCAATGTCTGGATTGGAAGGGGGAGGAAGGTACCCTCTGCCTGAGGCTCCTATGTCACTCCCAAACTATGGATCAACTTGAAAAACAGGTATAATTAAAAGGTATAGCCATGTTAGTCTGTGGAATTAGTATGTAGAGAGATCTTGTAGCAACTTTGAGACTAACTGAAAGAAAGAAATTGGCAGCATGAGCTTTTGTAGACTTCAGTCTACCTCCTCAGAAATCTACGAAAGCTCATGCTGTCAATTTCTTTCTTTCAGATAGTCTCAAAGGTGTTACAAGATCTCTCTATATATTGAAGAGCAGGTTGCATTTAAATCTATTCTCTGGTATGCGATACTTACCAGGTTCAAGGTCTGTAGGATTGTGGCAAAAGAATTGTCCTCTTTGGCAAACACTGTAAAATTTAAACAAAACAAAACAAACAAACAAATAAAAAAAGAAATATATTTAAGCTGCCTGCCTTGGAAGCTACCCTAAAATATAGATTGGAAGTATTTTCTTTCATAAGAATCTCCTTATGTACTAAGGCAAGGGTGAGCAATTTGTGGGTTACCTATGTCTCACGCATCTGCCTGCATTTATATTTGCATCTCTTCAAAGCTGCCCCTGTTGTGGTCTCTATATTTATTGCTGCGGTAGTGGAAAAAACAGTTGTATTGGACTCCATATCATTAAAAAACAAAAATATACATGAGCAGGATACATGCACCCTGTTTACTAGGGCACTATCTTCAGTGGAGGTATAGCATGTGGTGTACAATCTGAACTGGAGGATACCCAGTTTGAACTGAGGAAAAAGGCATAAAGTGAAAGTATGTGAGAGTAGAGGGCAAATTAGAAGAGGGCAACAGTATTTTGGTTTATGAACAAATAAGTAAAAGCCCACAGTTGCAGGAT
>NW_024818013.1:756-2043 GCF_019175285.1 Sceloporus undulatus | reverse complement strand
GGCTGGAATCCCCTCCCTCCCACCATTCCTGGCCCTGATTGGCTGGAATCCCCTCCCTCCCACCATCCCTGGCCCTGATTCGCTGGAGTCCCCTCCCCTCCCACCATTCCTGGCCCTGATTGGCTGGAATCCCCTCCCTCCCACCATTCCTGGCCCTGATTGGCTGGAGTCCCCTCCCTCCCACCATTCCTGGCCCTGATTGGCTGGAATCCCAGTCCCTCCCATCTTCCCTGGCCATTTTGTGCTTCTTGTGACAGTGGAGAATAATCTTCCGGAACCTTCTCTGAGGCTTCAGTTGAACAGAGGCATCTTTTTCTCTCCTGAGGCTCCAGAGTCAGAAAGAGGCCAGGCTCCTTGGGGCAAAAGGGAGGAAGTGTGTCTTTTTGTGTGTCTTTTGCGTCTCTTTTCTGAGAGGGTTTTCTTATTACACAGCTCTGCTCTTTCTGGGGAACATGGGTTTTAAAAGGGGTCAGAAATGGGGAGGACAGTTTTAATACAAGCCTTATTCTTATTCTTCATAAACATTGGGCTTTGGCTACTATCCCTGTTTTTAATAACTGTCCAGTAATTTAATGTTATTTTATTTTGGATGGTAGTGTTAGGAAGGGTTTGGGAGATCATGAAAGATGTTGTGATTGTATTGTATGGATATTTTTATTGTAAGCTGCTAAAAGGTGGCCATTCTTGTATAGTAATTGACTTGTGATTAACTCCCACAACAACCTTGTAAGGTAGGCTTCATAGGCTCCTAGAGCTGGAAGGGAACCCCAAGGGCCATCCATTCAGCCCCATTCTGCCCTCCAAGTCCTCCGAAGAGATGGCCATCCAGCCAGAGACTCCTCCAATGCTCTTAGAGTCAACGTATCGCATAGATTTGCCAAGAGGTCATGGGGCCCACAGTCCCATGGGAACCAGTCCTTACCCCCCACTTTGGGAAAGGAGACCCCCTCAGCCCCTGGACTATTTACTACTAAGAGTTACTATGCCTGGGACTCAGAGGAGTAGTTTCCTAGGCGTCACCTTCTGCCCTCCATTGCCATTTGCCATGTGGTCTATTCCAACTCTATGCTCCTTTGATGTTCTTTAATGGATGCTCTTAGTGAAGGGGCCTGAGGGGAGGAGCAGGGGGTCTGCATGATTTAGGTTCCCCCCGGAAGGACTCCAGTCCTCCGCTCTGTCCTCTGAAGGGCAAGAGAGGGGCAGGGAAAGGCTTGGGCCTGGAGAGAAAGAAGAAGAGCCCCCAGTTCCCATTTCCAGGAGAGGAATGGCGGTTGTGGGGGGGCAGGC
>NW_024818013.1:0-656 GCF_019175285.1 Sceloporus undulatus | reverse complement strand
AGAGAGAGGAGGAGGGAAAGGGGGCCATGGGAGGAAGGAAGAATGGCCTCAAAGGATGCTTTCTTTCCATGAGGGGTCTTGGTCCCTGGCATGGAGGTACCCCTCCCCCCAAGTAATGGTGGCCACTGTCTCCCCTTCATCCCCCCTCCTCTGGTCAAGAAGGAGGTCATGGAGGAGATGAGCTCTTCTGCCTGGAAGAATAACATTTCAAATTTTAATCTTAATTTCTTTTAAAATTGAACTTTAAAAATATATCCTTTTTAATTTTTCTTTTAAAACACCAGATTTTCACCAAATCTTCACTAGGTATATGTAAATACATTTAGGTTGTGCATTTGATATTGTAACCTTTTGGAACTCCTCCTGGACAGAAGTTTGAAATGTAGGACATGTCCTAGGAAAGGAGGACATCTGCTCAGCCTGCCCTCAAGGACCTCCCTGCATATAATCTGCCTTCTCTGCTTCCCCCTGAAAACACCTTTCCTGCTCCACAAAGTCCTCCAGCAAGATTTCCTCTTTCACTTTGGCTCAGGAGGAGAAGGCAAAGCAAGGCCCTGCAGCGATTGTAGGACTGCAGTCCCCAGCATCCCCCACCAGAGCATCCCGCAGACCCCTATGGAGCCCCACTCTCCTGCTCCAGAGGAGCCTTGGCATCC
>NW_024818012.1:589-2043 GCF_019175285.1 Sceloporus undulatus | reverse complement strand
TCTTGTCTTTCCTCCTAATCCCACCCTTCAACACTCCTTTTCTGTCTCTGTGGACAACATTTCTATTCAACCAGTCCAGCAAGCCTGCAGTCTTGGTTTTATTTTTGATTCTTCTCTGTTGTACCCCTCAGATCCAGACCACAGCTAAGGCTTGTAGATTCTTTTTATACAACATTGCCAAAATCCGACCATATCTCTCTGCCTCTACTGCCAAGATCCTTGTCCATGCCCTAGTGGTCTCACGACTTGATTACTGTAACGTCCTCCTGGCTGGGCTTCCTCTTTCTCACCTCCATCCTTTAATTTCTGTCCAGCATTCAGTTGCACCCATTATCACATCCACCCACCACTCCGACCACATCTCTCCTGTGTTGGCATCCCTTCACTGGCTCCCCCTCCCTTTTCGTATTGAGTATAAGCTCCTGCTGACCACGTTTAAAGCCCTCCATGGACTGGCCCCTCCTTACTTATCAGACCTTCTTTCTCCTCACCTTCCCACTAGGGCCCTCCGTTCTGGTAGTCAAGGTCTGCTGTCCCAGCCTAGGATTTCCTCTGCCCCATCTCGGATTCGCCCCTTTTCACTCACTGCCCCTCACTCCTGGAACTTTCTTCCCCCGCGAACAAGAGCCATCTCTTCTTTAACCAGCTTCAAAACGGAGCTGAAGACCATCCTGTTCAGAGAAGCGTTCCCAGGCATTGCATAATTGTCACTTGCTTTTTGTTGTTCTTTTGTTGTCTGTTTTATTGAATCATTTCCTGTATTGCTATGTATTTTATATGTATTATCCTACTAGAGAGGCCCCTTCCCCACCACCCGTTCCATTCTCCTTTTGTGTCATGTCTTTTTAGATTGCAAGCCTGAGGACAAGGAACTGTCCAATTAAAAAGATTGTATGTACAGCGCTGTGTAAATTTACAGCACTTTATAAATAAAGGTTAATAATAATAATAATAATAATAATAAGGTAGATGATCTGAGGCCACTACTATCAATCTGTCATAAACACTATGTATAAGGTGTAAGACAAGAACTTGAAATGTGTGTAGAACCAATAACCCAAGAACATGATATCATATAAAATAAATAAAATAAAACTTTTATTTATATCCCACTTATTTGTAAGAAACAGTCAAAGTAGCATCCAACAATTAAAATAATACAGATGTACAGAGATAACAATAATACAAATATACACAGCATATACTGGTCACACATCAACTCAGGAAACATATAATATGAATGTATATATAGGACTTTATGAGCTTGTTCCCACTAGGGGAAACCCCGCGTTCTGAATCGAATCCAAGGAGTGGCGTTCATATTAGGATCCGATTTAAACCTAGAACGGTTCTAGAGCAACCCGGAATCGTCCCCACTAGAAATCGAATCCAGAAGCGGGATAAAAGTTAAATCCGTGTTTTCCTCATTTAACGCGTGTTAAAAAAACACTAGG
>NW_024818012.1:0-489 GCF_019175285.1 Sceloporus undulatus | reverse complement strand
AAAAGGTTGTATGTACAGCGCTGTGTAAATTTACAGCACTTTATAAATAAAGGTTAATAATAATAATAATAATAATAATAATAATAATAATAATAAGGTAGATGATCTGAGGCCACTACTATCAATCTGTCATAAACACTATGTATAAGGTGTAAAACAAGAACTTGAAATGTGTGTAGAACCAATAACCCAAGAACATATCATATAAAATAAATAAAATAAAACTTTTATTTATATCCCACTTATTTGTAAGAAACAGTCAAAGTAGCATCCAACAATTAAAATAATAGAGATGTACAGAGATAACAATAATACAAATATACACAGCATATACTGGTCACACATCAACTCAGGAAATATATAATATGAATGTATATATAGCACTTTATGAAGGAATTAATCAGGGGTTTTTTTTAATTGTAACATTTTCCAGCTTGTCTTTAGGAGAGAAGCTAGAACAATCTTCCTCTTCTGTAGATATGGAAAAAT
>NW_024818011.1:0-2043 GCF_019175285.1 Sceloporus undulatus | reverse complement strand
AAGGGAATTTCGACCCCTCACATTACCGGGCTTGGAGAAACAGAGACGGCAGACCGAGGTTCCTAGATAGCAAGGTTTATTACCGGCCGGGGTGACAGCAGACTCAAGAGTCTAAAAACTGCCACACCTTAAAGCTCGCAAGGCTTCGTTATTTATACATCCAACAGTATTACGAAAGTAAGATATACATGCTCCAAGTCACGTAGGCATTCTATTGTTCCAAAACTTACAAAATGCGTGCATAAGCAGTTCCTCTATTTGTTCCTTACTCATTGTCTTGTGATATCAGTTACTTCCTTCTGCCTCTGCTATTTCCTTTTAGCCAGACTGCAGTATTTTTCCATTTTTCCTATTTCAGTCCTATTATATCTATTTCAGTCCTATTATATCTTACCTTATCATAAGATGGCCCTTACAATCCCCCATTTTCTTGTAAGGTATGATAGGACTGATCCATCATATTTGAGTATTCTCCATTTTGTATTCTCAAAACTTCATATTCATTCTGTCTCATCAACAGTATAGTTTCTTGTCTTCCTAATGCTAGTATTCTTTGTTGCAAGCATTGCATGAAGCAGGGTAGGCACATACATATTAGCAAGATAAACACTATTACTATCATCGTAGTTAAAAATACTTCTCTTAATCCTCTCCAATTAGGTAGCCATGACGTAAGCCAGGACAACCAATCCTGCTCTGCAGGTGTATATGTTCCTCTAACATCCCTGGCTATCTTGTGCAGCTTACCTACATCCGTCTCTATATGTCCACTTTCATTTATGTAGTGGCAACATGTTGTATTTAGCCAAATACATAGCCCTCCTTGGCCACTCAAGAGGTAATCCAGAGCAAGCTTGTGTTGATATACCTCAGAAGCCAAAGAGTCTAATTCTCTTTGTAGCACAGATATTCCCTCTGCACTTGTGTTTGCCAATTTCTCCAATTGATAGCTTATTATTCTTATTTGTTTTATATTCCAGGCTATTCCAAGATAGGGCATTCCAATTGCTACAAACCTCTCACCTTCTGTTAGGTAAGTGTTGTCAGGGTCATAGCCTTTTGATTCATCATATTCTCTTTTCTTTATCACATGTCTATCCCAACCAAACTGTTTGTCCCAGGCTTCCAAGGGCTGTTCATGTGGGTGGAACCTTAGCCCACCAGCCACAAGGGTTCCAAGGGTACAAGTACCATTCCACACAGGGGGTAACACCTTTCCTGCCCAATATCCACAAATCCAATATATACCCGGGGGTAATCCCCCTATCCAGTTAGCAATGCCTTCAACTTGCCTACTCAGGGCTCCCAGGAGGGAAGGAACTTGTCCATACAGGGTGGGTCTACCCTGGCTCGAACAATTCAGGGGATATGGGAGCTGTGAACAACTAGTACTCTCATTCAGAGACACTGTAATATTACAGTTATCATAAATTCCCAAATTCTGGGTTTTCACTAATATCTTTACGGTTTTACCAGCACTCAAACTCCCTTTCCATGTTGTCTTCTCCACCTCCTGCCATTGCACTTGGTGACGAATGCATAGTGCAGCTAGGGGTGGCTCAAACTGTTCCAGTAAAAATTGCGCTTTATCAAGCGGTGGAGTGGCTGTTGTTCTGTAAACTCCAAAATATATCTTAGTCTTATTCCACCCTGTGAGATTCAATGTAGCCGAGGCTGCGATGGGCCATCCTTGACCATGAAATACAGGTCCATTGGAACACACCCAACACTTGTTTTGATTAAAGGTCTTAGATATGTTGGTCACTAATTTGTGAAACTCATTAAGTTCCCATCCTGCCTTGCAGCCTATAGGGAAAAAGAACATCATGATTATAATACCAACCAATAATATCATTACTATATGGTATAATTGAAGCCCTGGCAAGTTGGCACTGGGCAGGCAAATTGGAGGAATTTCTGGTTCCTTGCTTTCAGGCACTGTGACGATTAATTGTCCCTTCTTCTCTTTCGCCATAGCTCTCAGGTAGCTAAGGCTCCTGTTCTTCAGGGCGGTGCTTGGTTCACCTGACCCTCAACAGGGGG
>NW_024818010.1:0-2043 GCF_019175285.1 Sceloporus undulatus | reverse complement strand
GACTACAACTCACATCGAACATGGGGCTCTGGGAGCCATATTCCTAAATGCCACATCCAAAATCTGGTAATTAGATACTGTATGCTAAACAACAACAAAAATGTTGTTGTTAAAAACATGTTCTGGTAAAAATAGCACTAATTCTCAATGGCCTTCTTTTACTGGGGATTTAAAGTGTTCTGTGCATTCAAGTACATTGGAAACACCCCCTCATCTCTTTTTACTATTGTAGAATGCAATATCCTTTTTCAGAATAAAAATTTTAACCAAATATATCATGAAACTAATATGTTTTCTTAGCATTTTTCTTTTTTTGAAGAACAGCCTTTTCTGGATTATTCCTTTCTTTTAAAATATAATCAAATCGTGAACAATTTACCTTTCTGGAAAGGGTCAGTGTGATTGGAGCTTGGACAATTGATCCCAATTGGCTGGGATATTTGGAATGTTACTGGAGAAAAAAGTAACATTTCAGTCTCTGAATATAATGTGTAGCATTGCTTATCAGGAGTTTTCAGATAATGACGTTTCCACTGGGCCAACACAATATGCCTCTATGATTCTCTGACGCAGGCATAAGAAAGCTAGCAGAACTTGACACTCCTGGAGGCATCCATTGCTTCTGTGGAAACTCTCCAAACCATCAGGAGTTTTCACATGAAAAGCAATGGTACATGCTAAATTTCCAGCACAAGGAGTCACCTAACAGAAGGGACTTGGTGGCAACATAAAAAGTAGCTAGCACATATATACTAAAGTAATTTTTTTAAAAATCGGTTTAGAACATACCTCCGTGTCTCAAGAGATCTCTTTAATGCTGTTTTACATGGAATGCATCTTCATCTTCCTTGCCTTGGTGCCAAAATTATTAAAAATATTCCTCTTGCTAACTTTTTCCATGCTTGCGTAAATCAGATCTATTTAGATTGGACAAGGGACCCACAAACAAGCATCAAGATGAAATGATGCTTCCACTTCTACAAAAGGTTAGGTGTGCAATTTGAAGTCGCCCTCTTAAGATTTACGTAGTAGCTAACGCAAATTCGCCATGACTTTGGCAAAGCTACAGGAGCAATCTTTATATAAAGGGGAACAATTTCTCTAGTGTTTTAGCTACAAAAAGGCTTTTCATCATTCCCATATGTGAATTGTTCCAACTAGGCCTTTCTTTTTAAAAGCAAATGAAGAAATCAAACAATCTGTGTAGGCTGTTACATACTATCCCATTAACAAGAGGAGGGATTAGGATTAGGTTTGTTGAAATGCAATATTTTTCTCTTTCAAACTCTTTCAGGTTTCAAACCCTCTCAGAAACCAAGTGACAAAGAATATTTAGCACTGATAAAGATTTCAGCTTTGCCCCTGTCTCTGTACGCACTTCTTCCTCTAAGACTAGGCCTCAGCCCTGGCTTACCCCCATTATCAAGTTTCTCCGGTCCTGCTCTAGAGCAGACGAACGTCTTTGGAGAAAGTCCAAACAGTGGGCTGACTTTATCCACTTCAAATTTGTTCTTTCTTCCTTCTCACGCACCCTGTCTATGGCAAAACAAAATTATTACAAATCATTGATCTCTGCCAATGACAGGTGCCCGCAGCGTTTGTTCTCCACCTTCAACTCTTTGCTTAAACCTCCCTCTCCTGTCTCTTCATCATTCTCTCCTAATGACTTTGCTAATTATTTCATCTCAAAGATTACCACTATTCGCTCTGAGATAGCCTCTCCTGATTCTTCTTCTGCTCATAATCTTCTATTGCCCTCACCTAACAAATTTTCTGTGTTTCCTCCTGCTTTCTTGGATGAACTCTCTACACTTCTGAACTCTTCCCAACCTGCAACTTGTTCTCTTGACCCAATTCCTACTCGTCTTCTAATCTCTATAGCTCCCTCCTTTCTGCCCTCGCTTCTCCATATCTTCAATCTCTCTCTCTCTACAGGCTCCTTCCCGTTGGACTTCAAACATGCTCTCATTTCCCCAATTCTGAAAAAAAAACTTCTCTTGACCCCTCCTCTTTGTCTAGCTATCATCCAATTTCTCTTCTTCC
>NW_024818009.1:0-2043 GCF_019175285.1 Sceloporus undulatus | reverse complement strand
TCCATCCATTTCTAACGTCAGTGCTATCTACTATCCATCTGTCTATCCATCCATCTGCGGATCTATCTATCTATCTATCTTGGATAGGATTCTGTCTGTCTGCTGGGCTCTCACCTTCTTCACCTTCTTTCATCCTTTCTTTCTTTCTTTCTTTCTTTCTTTCTTTCTCTTTCTATTTCTTTCATTCTTCCTTTCTTCTTCTTTCTCATTCTTTCTTTCCCGCCGCCAGAGCTGCTCATTTTCCGGCAGCCAAAAGGGAAAGGCAACCGGAGGGAGGGAGAATACTGGGAGATACTAGGAGGCCTTTACTGGAAGAGACTACACACCCCACAATCCCCACAACTGTTTCAGGAGGACAACTCCCAGCATCCCCAAACCATTTCCATTGCAACTCCCAGCATCCCCAAACCCTCTGCATTGCAGCTCCCAGCATCTCCAAAACCTGTGTCTTTGTGTGATTGCTCATTGACCAGCATGAATATTACTACTAGTACTACTACTACTACTACGACTGCTACTAGTAATGCGTTTGTGCATGTCGTAACCCTTTCTATGTGCTGCGGTTAAAGCCATGGAGTGTGACGTGACCCATGAGTCCCACAAGGAGGAAGGGCCCTTGGGAGGCCACAGATGGCCCTTCCTTCAGACAATGGGCCCAACGGACGCTTTGCACACCGTTTGCACATGAGGTGCATAATCGCAGATAGAAACACTCCTCTTTGGGGGCGTTTCCACTTGCGATTTAAAACGATTTTAAATACAGTGGTTTGTTTTAAAGTGACTTAAAATAAAGCGATTGTTATCCCACTTTTCAAATCGCTTTATTTTTATTGTTCCCATTTATGTAACGTTTTATTTTGATTCGGTGTAATTGACCCAGTTTCGTTCCCATTCATGGATGAATCGGTGTTTATTTAAATCGGTTTTGTTACTTTTTCATTCACATTCACTTATTTTGGCTGTCAATCAAAGAGACGTCATCATCAGGTCACAATAATTCGGAGTGACATGCTCCAATGTTATGTTTATCTGCGTTCCCACTACCTGGCCGTTTTTAATACGTACAGTATTAAATTTCGTGGTTTTTTTTAAACAGAGCCAATGAGGAGGCGCTTAAGCTCTTAAGAGTCCTAAGTGCCTAAGCTCTTAAGAGTCCTGTAATTTCCGGTCTCTCTTTACTTTTGTTGTTAGCGCTGATTGTATCTAGAAGTATGGTCCCTCGCCAGGAGCTCGTGCAGATGTATGTGTTAATATGCATGCTTATTCAAAACTGGATGCAGCGTAGGAGACAACTTCTTGGGATGCTTGATGGCGGTGCGCATAACGCGGAAATCCATGTTTATCTCGATATTATGGATGGCATGCTTTCTTCCTTTTTGCAAGCAACTCAGATGTGCTTAGAACCAATGCTGAGAAAGTGGTGGATATACCCCAAGACTGATGTACACTGGAACATTTACGCCAAAACTGTCTGGTCAGACTGGATGTGGAAAAGGTTCTTCAGAATGCCGCATTCAGTGTTTCATATGATTGTGGAGGAGCTGCATCCTCATCTAGCCTGCCACGACACACGGCTGCATAAGACAGTTCCTGTCGATAAGCAGGTCGCCATGGCCATACTATACCTCTTCCACCTCTACAATTCTATGATTCAAGGATACATTAATTCTATGAATTCCTCCAAGTTCTTCTTTTTCAAATATTGCCAACAGTTCTAAGATTAATTTTTGGGTTCAGACATTAGATAAATGTCTTTATTATAAGTAATTCTAGCATAGCTTAGTGTCACCATACATATATATATATGTATATGAATTAATGCATAGCTATACCGCTTTTTAACAACATATTTTGATTTGGATTTCCTGCATGGCAGGGAGTTGGACTGGATGGCCCTTGTGGTCTCTTCCAACTCTACGATTCTATGATTCTATGATTCATTCATTAAATGTCACACAGGCTACATCATGTTAGTATCTTAAGTTAGAAGTACATCCTTACTCTGACTTAGGGAGATTTCGAAAACACTAGTTTAATCAATAA
>NW_024818008.1:0-2043 GCF_019175285.1 Sceloporus undulatus | reverse complement strand
TCATCCAAGACCGCCTGAAGCTGGATTGCAACCGCCCTCTCGATCACCTTCCCCAAAAATGGCAGCAGCGAAACTGGCCGATAATTGTTATGTACCAGGGGGTCGAGGGAGGGCTTTTTTAATAAAGGTTTTACTATGGCCAATTTTAGTTCAGATGGAAATTGCTCTTCCCTCAAAGATGTGTTAATAATCCGGCGTAGCAATAAAGTTACCGCCGGTCCCCCCTGGGCCGCTAGTCATGAGGGACAGGGATCGAGAGAGCAAGTTGTCTTCCGAACACTTCCGAGGATCTTGTCCACATCATTGGTACTTACCAACTCAAACCGATCCAGTTTAATGGAGTCCACGGAGGCTCTGGATGCCTCTACTCCAGGTTCTGCTTGAATGTTGGCGTTAAGACCTTCGCTTATCCGAGAGATAAGATTATCCTAGAGCTCCCTAAGAGAGGCGACATAGCTCACAAAACTACAGATCCCAGATCTCCATAGAATTGAGCCATGGCAGTTAAAGCAGTGTTGAAATGCATGATTTCTGTAATGCAAATTGAACCTATGTCTTTGAATCCTAGCCCCTTGGAAGAGACCTTAGCAAAGGTGAGTCCCCCTTGACTTCTATGGGGCAGAGAGGGAGGGAGAAAAGCCCCAAACAGCCATGAGACAAAGAGGGGTTCCTACTCTAGGGATCATATCCAGAGGTTGCCATGCTGGCCAGACCATACAGCAAACCACAATAACACCCACAATCCACAAAACAGGGATACCTTTAGTGGCCAACCAAAATGCACAAAATAGATAAAACAAGCTTTTGAAGCTCAACTAACTTCTTCATTGGGAAAAAGTATTAAACATCAAACAGGAGAAAGGTATCACTGTTTTGTGGATTTTGGAGGTTGTTGTTTGCAGTGTGGCCAAAAAAACCTTCTCCTGGATATGATTTCTAGATTTCATGATTCTGTACTTTTTTTGACTTTATTGGTAAAAGTGGGGAAAAACATATAGGACCATCAACAATTAAAAGACTTGACAAATACAAATATTCACAAGCAACAAAACTTGTAAAACATACTAAATTACATCCAAACTCACCATACATCCAAGCTCAGATTCCACAACAAACAAAGTAAAAGACTTCCAAAGTGTATGTTCTTTGCTGTGTCTTTGTTTTCTTTTTATCCATTTTATGCCCTTCAGTCTTCCTTTCTTTTTTGATATAGTCCAGCACATTAACCCAGTCTTCTATCAATCTATACATTTTAGTTTTGGTTTGTTTTTTTAAGATCCTTGTGAGTTTATCTGCTTCCAATGCATCAAACAGTCCTAACAGCCGTTCCTCTACTTCAAGAACTTTCCTTTGTCTCCATTCTTTTGCTAGGGTCATCCTTGCTGTTTTTGCTAGGGTCATCCTTGCTGTTGTGTCACACCTTTCCCCGTTAATCACTGGGCAGTGAATCCTATCTTTCTCATGGCTCTCCACATTTCTCCTAACCTGATCCCCATTCGGCCTCTCCCTGTCTCCCTGCTTCCCTTCCTCTGTTCCCTCTGGAACTGCCGCTCTGCTGCCCCTAAAGCAACAGCAATTCATGACCTTTTTCTCTTTAAATCCTTTAACCTCCTCGCTCTCACAGAAACCTGGCTCCCAGCCCATGATACTACAACCTCCGCTGCCCTTTCTTTTGGTGGTCTCTCCTTCACTCACTCCAGCTGTCCTGAGGGTCGAGGAGGAGGGGTTGGTATCTTGCTATCTAACTCTTGCCAGTTTCAAATTCTGTCTTCTCCACCAGCTATCATTCCTCTTCTTTTGAGTTTCATCCTATTAGACTCTTTTCTCCTCTACAGCTCCGTGTTGCAGTCATCTATCGCCCTCCTGGTTCTGCCACCCAGTTCCTCTCAGACTTCGAATCATAGCTGACATTCTTTCTTTCAGATTCAGTCCCCACTTTGATCCTAGGTGACTTCAATATCCACGTTGATGATTTCAATAATCCGATAACATCTCGCTTTAACTCTCTCCTGGCTTCTTTTGGCCTCCAACCACACTCCAACT
>NW_024818007.1:0-2043 GCF_019175285.1 Sceloporus undulatus | reverse complement strand
GACTCTCCCAACCCCTCAGCCTCGGAGGCAGAGGAGGGCGAACTGTCGCAGGATGAAGGAGAGCCCAAGACAGACCCGCAATTGTCCTCGCGCCTGTTTAAACAGGAGGACTATGTGCCACTTATTAAAAAGACAACTAAGACCCTAGGCATCACCCTACCCACGGGACAAACCGATCCCTCTCCCGATTCAGACCTCCCTAAGATGAGCGAGGAGTTATTCCCAGTGTCGGTCTCTCCGGTCCAACACATTCCCTGCCCGCTTAACATCATGCAGATTATTAGAGACGAGTGGGCGAAGCCAGCCTCCGCCAGGGCCAACCACGGCATCACCCGCAAGTACTACGTACTGCAGCCGGCCGTCATGGACAGACTCAGGGTCCCATCCGTCGATGCCCCGGTGTCGGCGCTCGTCTCATCAGCCGTTTTCACTAGAGACGGGGAGGACACTCTCAGAAATCCCGAGGACCGTAGGGCCGAAGGGGCGCTTAAGAAGGCCCATGAGGCCCTATCCATCGCCATCAGGGCCGCGACCACCGTATCCATGGTGATGCGGGCCAGCCTCCAGTGGTCCCGCCAGCTGTTGGACCTTCTGCCCAGCCCAGACACCAGGGTTAAGCAAACTGTTAACAAAATTGCCAGAGCGGCAGCCTTCGCAGCCGACGGCACCCTTGACACCGTCCAGCAGTGCGCTCGAGCCCAGGCGGCAGCTGTGGCAGTCCGCAGACAGTTCTGGCTTAAGAACTGGAACGTGGATTCCAGGTCCAAGCAGAACCTGGCCTTTACCCCGTTCCTTGGCTCCAAGTTATTTGGAGAATCCCTAGAGCCAGTGCTAGTAGAGGGGAAGGACAAGAAAAAAGCTCTTCCCACTTCCAAGAAAAGGGACGATAAGAGGCAGTATAGGGGCCGCTCTTCCTTTCGCTCCAACCAATCATCCTACCCCTCTTCCTCCAATTCCTTTCGAGCCAGGGAGCCCAGGCCCAACAGGTCGCAGTGGGGAGATTCAAAGTTTAACAAACAGGCAAAACCTTCCTTCCCCTCCAAGGAGGGAGCGGGGTCCAAACAACCCCGCAAGAATAATTCACAATGACGGCGTTCCTCCAATAGGAGGCAGACTGCAGGGATTTGGCCACATTTGGGAGACATCCACCTCAGACAAATGGGTCCTGGATACCATCCGTCAGGGCTACAGGATAATATTCCGTCGCACGCCTCCCGACAAGTTTATACCGTCTCCCAGATCAGCCGACCCCAACAAACACCGCCTCCTACTGGATGCCATCGAGCGCCTACTGCACATCAAGGCCATCGAACCTGTCCCGAGACAAGAGAGGGGACTAGGATGCTACTCCACCTTCTTCCTTGTTCTCAAGAAAAACGGATCCTGGAGAGCCATCTTGAACCTCAGAAGGGTCAACCGATTCGTCCTAAAGAAAAAATTCAGAATGGAGACCCTCAAGTCCATCTTAGACAGTCTCCAGCCGGAGGACTACCTCTCCTTGCTAGACCTACAAGATGCCTACCTTCATATTTTGATTCACCCGTCCTCAAGGAGGTTCCTCAGATTCAGATATGGCAAGCGTCATTACCAGTACAGAGCCCTCCCCTTTGGGCTAGCCTCTTCCCCCAGGGTGTTCACCAAGATCATGGTGACACTGGTAGCCCTCTGGAGAACCCAGCGGTTGCACGTCTACCCCTACCTCGACGACCTTCTCATCCGGTCACCTTCCAGACTCCAGGGCACTCAGGACATCAATCACATCCTCAAGTCCCTCCAGGATCACGGCTTCCTCCTGAATCTGGAGAAGAGCTCGTTGACCCCAGGTCAGCAGATTCACCATCTGGGGGCCATAATAGACACACAGGCGGGGACTGTACGCCTACCTCCAGACCGCATCCAGTCCATACAGAGCGCCATCTTGAAGGCCCTGGAGACCGCGCGCCCCAGTCTCCAGCTCTTGGCCCACCTCCAGGGCCTCATGATCACAGCCATACAGTGCCTTCCCTGGGCAAGATTTCACTCCAGACCCCTGCAATGGCTCCT
>NW_024818006.1:0-2044 GCF_019175285.1 Sceloporus undulatus | reverse complement strand
CGTTCCTTTAAGGGAGGCCTGATGGGATTGGCCTACCTTTCTCTCTCTCTCTCTCTCTCTCTCTCTCTCTCTTCTCTTTCAATTCCCAAGCGGAGGGAACAGAGGCTTCTCTTTCTCTCCTGAGGCTCCAGAGAGAGAAGGAGGCCAGGCTCCTTGGGCCAAAAGGGAGGAAGTGTGTCCCTTTGTGTGTCTTTTGTGTCTCATTTCTGAGAGGGTTTTCTTATTACAAAGCTCTGCTCCTGGGGAACAAGGGTTTTAAAAGGGATCAGAAATGGGGAGGATAGTTTTAATACAAGCCTTATTATTCTTCTTCTTCACAAACACTGGGCTTTGGCTTCTAAGAGGAGGCTTGTCCCCAAAAAGGCCAAAAGTGGCTCCTTTGGGAGGTTTTAAAGTCTCCCCAGTTTTCTTATTAAGAGATTTTGAGGGAAGAAGGAAGGAGGCAGACCGGACCATCTTATATTACCAAGAATGAAACAAACATACAAACAACAACAACAAAAATAAGGATTAGAGACTAAAACAAACTACTTATTCTTTTTAAAGGAAATCCATTATTAGGAGGGTAAAAACAAGAATTGGATGCTTCTACCAACTTACAGCGCTTTATAAATAAAGGTTAATAATAATAATAATAATACCATTATAAAACCAGCTCCCGCTGTATCTGCACTGCAGAAATAATCCAATTCGAAACCGCATTAACTCTCCTGGCTCCATCCTGTGGATTCCTGGGATTTGTAGTTCGTTGTGGCATAAGAGCTCTTTGGCAGAGAAGGCTAAGTGTCCAAAGGTAAAATCCTAGGATTCCATAGCACTGAGTATTTAAAGCGGTTTGAGAGTGCCTTGTTTCTATAGTGCGGATGGAGCCTTCTTGGGAAAGGGGCTGATGCTGGAGAAAATCACTGGGGAACTCTGGAGGTTTCAGCAGATGATTTATTTATTTATTTGTTTGTTTATTTATGATGCACTCATTTCACATCCAGCTACAGGGACATAACCAGGGCCCTCTCCAATTCCCCATCCTCTAATCCCCCACCACTCTAAGAAGGCATGGAGTATCTGTTGTGTAGGGGAGCTGCAGTGAATCTATGCTAGGTCCAGGGGGCTTTGTTTGGTGCAGAGGGAGGAAGGGGATGCCCACCTCTGCATTGACCCAAAGGAGGCATATGTCACCTGCATATGTCACCAGCAGGATTCTCTGTGTCTTTGAGTGCTGCAAGGTTTCTTGCCAAGTTAATCCTAACCCTGCTCCCTTTTCTCAGGACCTTCATCTCTGCTTCCTTCTACACGGCTTTGGGGCCTCTCTTGCTGGAAGTGACCCAAGTGCAAGACCACCAGGACTCCTGCCCACCTGATGGCCGACACAGAGGCCAAGCGGAGGGAATTGGGCTCCAAAAGAAAGAGGCTGCGGAGGTTCAAGAATTCTTTGGTGAGTTGAAGTTCTTGACTATTAATTTTCATCTGTGTCACTGCTAGGCCAGTTCATGAAAGCAAGCGGAGAACATATTCTCCCAATATGGCAGAGACAGTCCTGGTTAACCTTCTGTCACCCCACTTTTTCAGGGGCTTTTAAAAATGCCCCGGTTGCTCTCTCCTCCTCCCACTTTCCCCCTTCTCAGCTCACTTCAATTCCTGAGTGCCATTCAGTTTGCACCCCTTCAACTCAAAAGTGGGGAGAAGAGAGGAAAGAAGGAGGCAGGATATTGCCCTTCCCAGGAGGCTGAAGCTAAAGCAAACTGCTGTGCCCTTCCCCATATGTGTGACCTTCCTCATAAACAACTTTGGTCATTCTCACCACCTTCCGGATTGCTTGTCCACATGTGTCTTGCTTTTCCCATCTCTGCAATGTTGGGGGATATGGGGGAACATCTCTGGATCTAAATATGGGGCAGCCCCAGTGGCCCTCAATCCCAGCATGCTCCCCAAAACTGTTATTAAAAATGACGTTTGCCTCTGAAATGTGGCAAGAAATTTCTAAATGCACTGTAATTCTTTGGTGGCTAAATGTTCTGTATGTGTTGGGATAGTGAGTATCCTAATA
>NW_024818005.1:0-2044 GCF_019175285.1 Sceloporus undulatus | reverse complement strand
AAAGCCATCTGAGGCCAGACATAGTACTCTCAAAGGAGGTCCATAGGAAGATAACTATTGCGCATGTCATCATCCCCTTTGAAAATAGAGAAGCCCAGCCATGCGAACCTATGGCATGGTAACCCTTCAATACATCTGGAGTTTAAACATCATGTTATAAAAAAAGATCCTCCTCACAAGGCTTTTTAGGCAGATGGAGCGCCATTGACAAGCGGGTGACAGAGAGTGACAGATAGTGACATTTAGAGGGTTCCTGGCAGAGTTGGGGCAGCAAGATTCCCAAATGCATTGGCTCTTATACAATCAACTACAAGAGAGATTTTAAATGGATTTAAAGAGAGAGGGATTTAATACAGAGAAAAGTGAGGTAGAGCTTCTAAAGAAAGTCTCAAATCTTTATAAAGTCCTGGGAAAATACGAAGAGGAAGAAGAGCAAATATCTGAGGAAATGATCAAATGGGCCTCTGACTGAAGGAAGAGCATCGATTTACAAGGCAATACTAGCAATATGCCAGAAAGAGAAGAAGGAAACTGACCAGATCCAAGGCACTGAGAGAAAACTAATGTAAATGGAAAGGAGATGGCACCTGAACCCAAAGAAAAGGGCAAAAATGGATAATGCTGAAAAGAGGAATTGTTTTGAAATGTAACACAATGATTGATTCATGGTTAATTAGTGAAATATTGGAAGAATGTACTTTTAACATTAGAAAAGATGTTACAAATTAAATTCAAGGTGGAATCTGAAATTTACTTGTTGAAAGGAAACATTGGAGAATCATTCTGCATCTGATTATTTTTTGCTACATTGATTATAGCTCAGAATTGGAAAAGCCCCCTAAAATTGACGAGTGGTTAATAAAAAAGACTATAATTAATGGAAATGGATAAGTGATCGATTAAAGAATAAAGATGTTGAAGTGATTGAGGAGGAGGGGTTTCCCATAGTATAATATTGTAAAAGAGTTTGGAAATAAGACGTAGGACAAGAAAAGAGGGTTTATATTATGTATAACTGTATCTTATTAGTATTAATAGAGATAAACCTCATGACTTGTCTCTTCAGTAATAATACTTAAATTTATTTGATCTATCCTAATTCAACTAATATTCCTTAAATTCAATCTAGTCCTTGTTTTTTGCCCAGTATTTCCTTTACTTTATTTCTATCTCCGTTTCTTAACCTTTCCTAAGACTCTCTAGATCCACTTTCCTGTTCATTTCTAGCTCTCCATCTCCTTACATTCTTCTGTAGATCAACCACTATCTCTCTTTACCTCTCCCACTATTCTTCTTCTTCTTCTCAATTCACTATTTTCCTACCTTTCTTTCCAACTTATCCTTCCCTTCTTTCACTTTCTAATTTCCATCTTCAATCCCTCCTCTTCTGGGCATTAGACCCGAAGGCTATATCCAACTTCCCTACATACGCATAATTTCCCTATAGCATCCATACTTCTCTCTGTTTATATGACATGTCCTTCTTATTTTTCATGATTTAATTTGTAATCCTTTATATTTACTTTCTAGTATGTTTACTTCCCATTATTTACTAAATCCTATGGAACGTTTTCTCCTACTTCCTTTGACTTTATCTAACCTGATCACACAATTATTTTATCTACTAACTCCATCTTTCCATAAAGCCTTCTGTTGTTAACTGTCCTCCTTTCTGTCGGAGGGAGGGACTCTCCTCTTCCAGGCAAAGAGTCATAGGTTCCCTGCTGCCTGGTGCAACCAAGACTGTCCTCCAACCAGCTCCCATATCCAGGGACCCTTTTCCAAGCAAAGGGGGCTGTGGAAGGGAGACTGGGAAGATCCCAGGCAAGGAAAGGGGCAGTAGCTTCCCCAGACAGCCCTTCCAGAAGGAGAAGGCTCTCTGGGGACTCAAACTGACCCCAGTCAAAGCATGAAAACTGCCCCAGGGACTCTCCTCTCCCAGGCAAAGAGTCATAAGCTCCTAGGAACAGACCCCAAAGGTCATCCAGTCAACCCTCTCCCAGCCAGGAAGGCCCAAAGCCCTCCCATAGAAGCCCTTCTTGAT
>NW_024818004.1:0-2044 GCF_019175285.1 Sceloporus undulatus | reverse complement strand
TTGTCTGAGGGACAGCAACCCGGCCCCCGGGTCAAAAAGGTTGCCTACCCCTGTTCTATCTGCTTCTACAAATGAGACAGGATTTATATACCTGTACACCAGACAATTGTATGTCAGGTTAATTAGGGCTTGTACCTGTAAGGATAAAATAAGAATAAGACCTCATGAGGCTCTTTAAGCACCTTTTTTGTTTGCTCAGTTCATGTGGTGAGGAAATGGTAAAAACATGACCTATGTCTGTGTGTGCCATTCAAGAAGGTTCTTTGATGTGGTATTTGAAAACTAAGTTGACACTGTAGGCTTGTCTGTAAAAAGTGATTGACTGCTTATGCTAGACTTATTCATCACTCAGCAGGAACCCATCTCAAAACTAAAATAAGATGTACTTGGCGCTTTATAGACGGGCCTTTGGCCCGCCCCCAGTACGTACTAGGGTTAGCCGAGGACGCAGCGTCCAATCACACTGCTCAAGCTTTATTGCATTGTTTGCTGTAGACATGTTGCTACAGCTTGACACCCTCCTCCCAGTGCCAATGCAGCTAAAAAAATTAGCTAGACAGAGGATGAGATGGGAAAGGGGTCTGGGCAGAAAAAAAAACTTTTATAAATAGGAACTTCTGTCAGAGGCTTTGTTAGCTGAAGTATGTCTGTATACTTTGAAGACATATGCTGGAATTAAAGGTGGAAAGTAGCAAAAATTGGCCAGGCTGTTGCCTTGTCCTGAAAAGTAGGTACAGCTTAGTCAACATACAATCCTGACACTATTCTTGATATTCTGATACTATCCTTGATATTCTCTTGATAGTTAGTCAACTTGATATTA
The DNA here is from genome assembly GCF_019175285.1 of Sceloporus undulatus. Lineage (NCBI taxonomy): Eukaryota > Metazoa > Chordata > Lepidosauria > Squamata > Phrynosomatidae > Sceloporus > Sceloporus undulatus. The sequence goes on along the minus strand of NW_024818004.1, from coordinate 1,221 downwards.
CTCCTTAATGTTGCTTGTTGCAGCATTACTGAAGTAATTCAAGTGGGTACATTTAGTTCTTCTTTCAGTCTGTAATTAAGAAGAAACAACCATTTATTGAATACTTTTTCATTCTCTTTTAAGTAGATACCCATTGTTGCTTGTAATTATTGTACCCCAGTATGATTCTATTCTTCTTTTCTAGGCTTTTGTGGAGGCACAAAATAAGATAACTGTGCCATTTCTTGAGCAATGTACTGCACGGGGGTTATTTAAAGAGCGAATGACTGAACTCTATGACTATCCCAAATACAGTTGCCACTTTAAGAAAGGAAAAAGGTATGGTATCTATTACGGATTGTGATAGAAAACTACCTGCTGCTGGTCAGAATTTGTTTCTGAGGATCAGCCTGCATCTACACTGCAGAATTAATGCAGTTTGACACCATGTTAATTGTCATGGCTCAATTCTATGGAATTTGAGATTTGTAGTTATGTGAGATATTTAGCTTTCTTTATCAGAGAACTCTAGTGCCACAACAAGCGACAAATCCCAGGATTCCATAGCATTGCACCATGGCAGTTAAAGCAGTGTCAAAATGCATTTAGTTTCAGTAATCTTGAAGACCTCTTCTTGTATGTCATAAAAATATTCATTTAAAATTATTTGAAAGAGGTAATGCAGTTGTTTTTGAAGAATCAGTTGTAATGTAACATTTTGTGTATGCATGTAAAACAAGAAAGGAGGCTGATTCCCTTCACATGAGTAATGAACAAAATAGATATGCTTTGCAGTGTGGCTGCAATCTGAGTTGCATGATGAGTCCTCTCAGAAGGATTTCTCCATTCAGAATAAAACACACACACAACACATGTACTGTACATACATAAATGTATAGTTTGTCCACCAGAACTCCCAAGTTATAAGAATCACTGTGTATCCCTCCAAGATAGTAATGTAGCTGCTGTAACTGACAATACAGGCATGCTAAACAAAACAGCCGAAGGGTTCTGGCAAAAACTATAAGGGAATAACAGCATCCTGGAGCAAAAAAACAATGTAGTATCTAAAAGGGTAAAATTACCCCACTGGAAGATCTGTAAAATGCTAAGGGTGAATAAATTATCCAAAATACAAAACCAGAGAAACTAAACCCTGGAGAAAAGCCAATAAAACAACAGAAAGGGTGGAGAACCCCCCCCTTTTTTTTTCTTTGGCAATTATAAACAATTCTATTAATA
>NW_024818003.1:0-2044 GCF_019175285.1 Sceloporus undulatus | reverse complement strand
TCTCAAGTCCCATTAAATATAATGACATAGCAAAATGGTGTCCCTTATAAAAAATGGAAAATCAAGGTTTAATATTTGAAATGTATACTTTTTTTGAACATTGTCAAACCATGTGTGCTTGAATCTGTGTATTAAAAATCCGTGTATAAGAAGGGCCGACTGTATCTCAGTAACAATAACTGTATTGTATAAAATCAAAAAAATCAAGGAAATCCATTACAAGGACATGTTGACTCTGTTTTTTCAGACCAAGCTCAATGAAGATTTCACTGTGCAAGCCTCAGGCAAAGGAAAAGCAACTATGAATGTTATGACAGTGTATAATGCACAGATGAAAGAAGATGCTGCTGAGTGCAAGAAATTCAACCTTGATGTTAGTGTTGAACAACTCCAGCTGAGTAAGTCTCAATGGTAACTCAGTTCTGAGTTCCAGGTTCTAATGAAGACTACCCCCCCCTCCCGCAGTTTAACTGAAATTTGTAAGGATTAGCAACAGTGGCAGGATACAGACCGCCACTTTGAGGCGGTCTCCCGCCAGCTCCATTTGCTCCACGCGGGAGCCGTAGCAGCCAAACCACGCAGCTCCCGCACGGAGCAAAAAAGAAGCTCCATTTTGGAACTTCTTTTTGCGGCGCCTTTATGACGTTGCGAGGCGCCGCTGGCGCATTCGCGATGTCATAGGCGTCGCGACACGTCTGGACACTATGCGTCCAGTACGTAAACATGGCGGCCCCCATGTGGAAGGGGCGCCGCCATGTAGTACGTTAGGGGGGTGCGGAAGCACCACCCCTTCCTAACCCTAGTACATATAGAATACGTACTATATGGCGGTCTATATCCCGCCAGTGTTTTTATAGTGTTGAGCTGGATGATGTATACATGTGCTGAACAAGATGCTCCACTTGCCTGTATTCCTGAATTTTTTCAATTTTTGATTTGCTCTTCAGGGATTGTGTTTCCAGTATTTATGTTCATTCTTACAGGCTGAACAAATTGGCCAAAGGCCTGAGTGCTGTATGATAGGATGAGCTCCTTTCACTAGTCCCAGTTTCTACCAATCTAGCACTTCAAAAGCATGCAAATGCAAGTAGATAAATAGGTACCACTTTGATGGGAAGGTAACAGTGTTCTGTGCAGTCATACTGGCCACTTGACCACAGAGTCATCTTCGGACAATGCTGGCTCTTTGGCTTAGTGACAGAGATGCACATCCCTCCCTACAGTTGGTTATGACTAGACATTCATATCAAGGGGAAACCTTTACCTTACCTTACAGGCTAGGTTTAAAAAATCCAGATTACTAATTAAAGAGGACATCTTGAGGCCTCATAATGAAGTGACCTTGTTTATTCTCTAAAAACAATATAGGAACTTACATAAATGGATAGCAACTCACCATTTATAAACTCAGCTGGGGAAGAGAGAGGGCAAAGGAGAGGCATAAGAGAGAGAGGAAAGGGGAAAGGCAAGACAAAAGTGTTCAGAAAATAAAGGAGTGGCACAGTGGTCACAAATGACAATGCAAAGTTTTATTCCAGATCAATCTTGTACATGCATGTAACTCTTTTTCATGAATTAGAACACAAATTAGAATCTAGGCTGAAACAGATCTTGGAGTACTATGTGAAAATCTGCCAGAAGGGGCCTATTACTGGGTGGCCAGAAATGGAGAGAGTGGGTGACTGATGAATATTTTTTTTTCATGGAGACTATTATTATTATTCTGATCTTTCCCCAGAAGTGGGATCCAGAGTGACTCACAACATTTAAAAAAAACAATACAGTACACTTAAAAACATAGAAAAGTGATACATTAAAACACAATTAAATTGTTATGATATTAAAATAGATTACATATTAAAAGATTAATAATACAATTAAAAAGATAAAATTTTAAAACACATAAAATGATACAACACCCTAAGCCCATCCTTTAAGGATATTCTATTTTTAAAAGCCTGACTGTATAAGAAGGTCCTATCCTGCTGGTGGAAGGCCAATAAGGAAGGGGCCATCCTGGCCTCCCTGGGCAGGGAATTCTAGA
>NW_024818002.1:0-2044 GCF_019175285.1 Sceloporus undulatus | reverse complement strand
CAGTTAAAGTGGTGTCAAATTGCATTATTTCTGCAGTGTAGATGCAGTCTATGAAAAAAGGATGGGAATGCTCCAGGGTAAGAAAGAAAGGACACATAATAGGCAAACCACCAAGATTGGGCAAGTCACACTCTCTCAGCCTCAGAGGAAGGCCATGGCAAAGCTTCTCTGAACTCATATTGCCAAGAAAACCCCATGGTAGGTTCGCCTCAGGGCAGGGCAGACCTCCTCCTCTTCCAGGACGTGTCCTCCATTCCAACCTTCTGTCCAGGAGGTATTCTAAAACATCCTCCATTTTGAGCATGACTAAGAAGCTTGCATTTACATTTCTAGGAGTGTTTTGAGCTTTTCTTGAGACCTGTCCTCTCTTTTTAGAATCATAGAATCATAGAGTTGGAAGAGACCACAAGGGCCATCCAGTCCAACCCCCTGCCATGCAGGAAATCATAATCAAAGTATCCCCGACAGATGGCCTTCCAGCCTTTGTTTGAAGACCTCTAAGGAAGGAGACTCCACTACACTCTGAGGAAGTGTGTTCCACTGTCAAACAGCCCTTACTGTCAGGAAGTTTCTCCTAATGTTGAGCTGGAATCTCTTTTCCTGTAACTTGCATCCATTGTTCTGTATCCTGTTCTCTGGAGCAGCAGAAAACAAGCTTGCTCCCTCCTCAATATGACACCCCTTCAAGTATTTAAACAGGGCTATCATATCACCTCTTAACCTTCTTTTCTCCAGGCTAAGCGTCCCCAGCTCCCTAAGTCGTTCCTCATAGGGCATGGTTTCCAGACCTTTCATTATTTTAATTACCCTACTTTGAACATGCTCCAGTTTCTCAACATCCTTTTTAAATTGTGGTGCCCAGAACTGGACACAATCTTCAAAATTGAATGTCTTTCATTTTGTGGTGCCTCCCTTTGTGATGAAGACATCTGGACACCCTGGGAAGAAGACCAAGCTTTTAAAGCGGATTGTTGGAGCCAGCATGGACTAGTTTGAGCATTGGACTATGACTCTGGGTTCAAATCCTAGCTTGGCCATGGAAACTCACTGGGTGGGGGCATCACAGTCTCTCAGCTTCAGAGGAAGGCCATGGCGAGCCTCCTCTGGACAAACCTTGCTAAGGAAACCCCATGAGGGATGGCCAGGAGGCAGAAAGGACTTGAAGACACACAACAACAAATAACATCATCAACAACAAGGAGGTCTAGGAATGTGAGACAAGGGTGAGTGAGTGGGAAGGGAGGCAAAGGTGGGTGGGCAGGGAAGAAATAGGGCCAAAGTCTAGGAAGGAGGAAGGAGTTAGGGAGGGAGGAGAAATGGGGCCATGGAAACCCACTGGGTGACTTTGGGGGAGTCACACTCTCTCAGCCTCAGAAGGCCACTGCAAGCCTTTCCTGAACAAGTCTCTCTCTTGGCAAGAAAGAGAGGGAGAGAGGAAGGAAGGAAGGAAGGAAGGAAGGAAAAGGAGAGAAGAAAGGAAAGAAGATGGAAGGAAGGAAGGAAGGAAGGAAGGAAGGAAGGAAGGAAGGAAGGAGAAGGGAGGCGTTCTGGACTCCACAATAAACTCCAACTTCCAGAATTCCATAGCCTTGAGCCAGAAAGAGTTAAAGCAGTGCCAAACCAGATTAATTCTCTAGTGTGGATGCAGCCCAGGAGTTGCAGGGTCCAGCAAACTTCCCCCCCCCTTCCCTTTTACAAACATAGCCTGATAAATGTTCAAAATGTCAGGGTCGGGGCCTGCTAGCCATGCACACGTGCCAGCAGCGCCTCAGCAAGCAGCTCTTCCTGCTACTCACAGTTACTCAGCGTTGCTGGCTGGCTGCTTCGCTCACCTCGTCCTCTGGGCTCCGGCCGCTCTCTCTCTCTCTGTGGGCCCATTCACATTACAAAAAAAATCGGTTCTGAAACCGATTCAATCACGTGAAGTTCCTACTCACCCCGAATCTCACACAAGCGAATCCGGGGCTTGCACACCCGTTCCGTGTTAAATGGCCCCTAGCGCGGGTCTTTTGAAATCGGTGCAAATACCGTTTCTTTTTAAAAA
>NW_024818001.1:0-2044 GCF_019175285.1 Sceloporus undulatus | reverse complement strand
TGTGTATGGTTTCTCTCCTGTGTGCACTCTCTGATGGACCACAAGATGTGACTTGTAAGCAAAACCTTTCCCACACTGGCGGCATGTGTACGGTTTCTCTCCTGTGTGGACTCTCTGATGGAACATAAGATTTGACTTGTCAGCAAAATCTTTTCCACACTGCTGGCATGTGTATGGTTTCTCTCCTGTGTGCACTCTCTGATGCTTCACAAGACTTGACTTGTAAGCATAATCTTTCCCACACTGCTGGCATGTGTATGGGTTCTCTCCTGTGTGCACTCTCTGATGGGACACAAGAGCTGACTTCACAGCAAAACCTTTCCCACACTGCTGGCATGTGTATGGGTTCTCTCCAGTGTGGACTCTCTGATGCTTCACAAAATATGACTTGTCAGCAAAACCTTTCCCACACTGCTGGCATGTGTATGGTTTCTCTCCTGTGTGGACTCGCTGATGCTTCACAAGATCTGACTTGTCAGCAAAACCTTTCCCACACTGCTGGCATGTGCATGGTTTCTCTCCCGTGTGGCGCCTCTGATGGGAAACAAGGCTTGCCTTCTGAGCAAAACCTTTCCCACACTGCTGGCATGTGTATGGTTTCTCTCCTGTGTGCACTCTCTGATGGAGCTTAAGACGTGACTTGTGAGCAAAACCTTTCCCACACTGGTGGCATTTGTACGGTTTCTCTCCTGTGTGCACTCTCTGATGCTTCACAAGACTTGACTTGTAAGCATAATCTTTCCCACACTGCTGGCATTTGTACGGTTTCTCTCCTGTGTGCACTCTCTGATGGGACATAAGATGTAACTTGTAAGCAAAACTTTCCCCACACTCCTGACATGTGTATGGTTTCTCTCCTGTGTGGACTATCTGATGGTAAACAAGGCTTGCCTTCTGAGCAAAACCTTTCCCACACTGCTGGCATGTGTATGGTTTCTCTCCTGTGTGGACTATTTGATGATAAACAAGGCTTGCCTTCTGAGCAAACCCTTTGCCACATTGCTGGCATGTGTATGGTTTCTCTCCTGTGTGGACTATCTGATGGTAAACAAGGCTTGCCTTCTGAGCAAAACCTTTCCCACACTGCTGGCACGTGTATGGTTTCTCTCCTGTGTGGAGTCTCTGATGGGACACAAGGGCTGACTTGTAAGAAAAACCTTTTCCACACTGCTGGCATGTGTATGGTTTCTCTCCTGTGTGGATTCTCTGGTGTCTCACAAGACATGACTTGTAAGGAAAGCATGTCCCACACTGCTGGCATTTGTATGGTTTCTCTCCTCTGTGGACTGTCTGGTGCCTCACAAGGAATGACTGGTGAGCAAAACCTTTCCCACACTCCTGACATTTGTATGGTTTCTCTCCTGGGTGGTTTATCCGGTGGGTCATAAGTTCTCTGTGCACTTTCAAATGTGCCATAAGTAGTGAATTGTATGCAAAGCATTTCCCACACTTCCGGCATTTGTGTGGCTTTTTTACTGTGTGGGCTTCTTGATAGTTTACATTGTACAATTTAGAGCCAAAACCTTTCACACATGAAATTTCACACCTGAAGTGTTTCTTTAGGGAATGAGGCCTCTTGCAAGGCACAAGCCCCATATTTTGAGGAAGCAATTTCACGGATGCATTGTGTTTGTAGGGCTCCTCTCTGATATAACTTTCCTCTTCTAAATGTTGAGCTTGCTTAGTAACTTCCAGTTTTTGCCTAAAACAATTCCCATACTTAGCAGATACATATGTTTTCCTCCAGTTTTCTGCTGTGAAGAAGAAGAAAAGAAAATAATAATTGTATAAAAAGCATTTCAGAGTATGGGAAGTGGATTAAACACAAATGAATCATCCGAACAAAAGAAGGCATGTTATGCTTCTTTTTACGGCATAAATCCAGATTATCTGATAGACTGTATCTTCCCATAAGAGCTTCCTTGAGTCTTACAAGCTTCAAGGGAAGGCTCTCTCCACCCTTTAGCAGATTTTGACCATAGAGTTATGCTGGAGGATCTCTAGATGCCTAGAGAGGCAACCTCTGAAGTTCTTCCAGCATGAG
>NW_024818000.1:0-2044 GCF_019175285.1 Sceloporus undulatus | reverse complement strand
GGAGGGAAGAAAGTGGGAGAATGAGAAAAGGAGATGGAATAAGGAAAAGGGAGGAAGAAAAGAGAATGAATGTGAGATGGGGAGGCCGGCAGGGCTGACAAAGAGGGGGAGGCCTCCAGCGCTGGCTCCCCCGTTGGCTTTTTTGCCAGCCTCTGACAGGGCCTGGGGCCCCGTCAGGGGCTGGCAAAGAGGGCAAGGCCTCTAGCGCTAGCGCCCCCGTTGGCTTTTTTGCCGGCATCTGACGGGGCCTGGGGCCCCATCAGGGGCCCAGAAAGAGGGCGAAGCCTCCAGCGCTGGCCATGCCCCTGGAGGGTGGAAGCTCCACCCCCGATGTGCGGCACCGCCCTCGGAGAGTGGAAGCTCCACCCCCAACACGTGGCCCTGCCCCTGGAGAGTGGAAGCTCCCCCCCCGGCTTCGGCCCCCCCCAGTTGTCTGAGGGACAGAAACCCGGCCCCCGGCTCAAAAAGGTTGCCTACCCCTGCTCTACATGGTCTGACAGCTGAGGACTCATGAACCAACAATGGTTCAGTCACTACCACTTTCAGTAGCATTGTAATAGATTACAGTGGCTCTCTCATATACTGAGAAGGAGGCATGCTAAGGAGATTATCGCACCACCTTTCCTCCCATGCTAGATGTGGCATGTAAACTTAAATAGGTGGGTTTTATTGCACACCCCTATGCCCAGGCAGTAGGCATCCTGTACCCAATCTAGGGAGTCTATCGCATGGGCCCCAGGGAACAGAAATGGCATGGAACGGAAAGGAGTGGGAAGGGAATGGAACGAGGAGATCACACATATTACAGCACGGGTGAACGCCTCCAATGTTGCTGGAAGTCCCCAATCCATTTCCCATTCATCCCAATGAGGCTGATTTACAAGTACCATTCAGAATCATTCTTGAAAATCGGCCTCTGTGGGATGGATGCGGAATGAATTGGGGACTTCTGGCAGTATCGGCGGTGTTTTCCCATGCAGTGATATGCCTGACTGCCCTGTTCCATTCCGTTCCGGCTCCTTTCCATCCCACGCCATTTCCGTTCTCCAGGGCCCATGCAATAAACTCCTAGGTTTCTCCTGCACCTTTTAGAGAATCCAGTCGATGCTTGGCTTGGGTACAGGATGCCTACAGCCCAGGCATGGGTGTGTGTGATATGTTTAGAATGGAGAAGCAAAGGTTAAGTGTGCTTTGATAGCCCTTGTAGTGGTGGCAGATTTGGGTGTGCAACGCCGGTACCCTGGTGAGATCAAACTCTTCTACCCAAAAAGGCTCTGAAGCTGAATGTAAAGTTCAAAAAAGGGGAAGTTTAATTTAAAGAACAAAAATAAAGAGTCTTCTCTTCCCCAACTCTAGATAAAAGATACTTTACAGACTTTCAGCAATCTTCAGGGTGTCATCATCTTGGTTTGATCTCCTCTCTCAATGGAGCTGGTGCAGGGTCTTTCAGCTCCTGAATTCCTTTATTCACTTGCTGTTGGTAACTAAAATGGCTATGGTGTAAGAAATGCCCTTTCCGGCTGCCTGGGCCCGTTTGCCACCAAAAGACAGCTCTCTGCCTGCTCACAGCAAAGACTGCTCCAAACTAAAAGCCTCTAGCAAAAAACAGAGCATGCTGAGAAAGGGCAAACCAAACCTGGAAAAATGCAGGGGATCCTACAGCTCCTCCCACAACTAATACAATGAACTTTCCTACACTAAAATATTCTATGGCCTGAACCAACACAAAAGAAAATGCAGGGGAAGATTCAAACAGTCCTGGCAGGACATCACAGCCCTGTTTAAATATTTGAAGGGGTGTCATATTGAGGATGGAGCAAGTTTGTTTTCTGCTGCTCTAGAAAATAGGACTCAGAGCAATGGATATAAACTATGGGAAAAGAGATTCCACCTCAACATTAAGAAGAATTTCCTGACAGCAATTGTTGTTTGACAGTGGAACACACTCCCTGGGAATGTGGTGGAGTCGCCTTCTTTGGAGGTTTTTAAACAGAGGCTATCCCACTGTCTCCATGCCCTTCCATTGCTCATTTAGTTCAATCAA
>NW_024817999.1:0-2044 GCF_019175285.1 Sceloporus undulatus | reverse complement strand
ACTTCTTCTTGCTAGAGCGCATTGCTCTAGCCCCGGTCGCCAAAGCTGCCCCTGTGGAGAGAGAGGGGTGACCAAGACATCCCAAGGCCCAAAGAAACTGCTCATAGAAACAATACACTTGACTTTAGATTGCAGTAAATCCTCCTTTCCTCTATGGAAACCCGCTTCCTCCACATCCTCCCAGTAGTCCTTCTCCTCCGAGATTTCCAACCTGAACCACTTCTGCACTTCCTTCATGTTTTTTAGACTCTCCAGTTGTTCTTTCTTCTTCTTTATATATCCCAAGATCTTTCAACAATTGTAGTCCTTGTTCCACCGATTCAATCCTATATCTTTTCCCTGATTTTTGAAATTTCAGAAGTATAGGATGTTCCCGTGTCTAATGAATTCCCACTCTCATCAACGCAATAGAACATGGTTTCATCCATCTCCTCTACATTTGCGTTTGCAAGCAGTAGTCATTATATATTTCTACTTTGACATCCTCAAATTTTAATTTATCTGGATTCTTCCTCATCATATTCACCAATCCTTCCTTTTTGTTGTCATTCGTTACTCTTACTATTGCATCTCCTGGTCTTATCTTCTTCGTCTCTGGTCCGATGCAGTGTATTCTTTCTAAATCTGATCCAGTCCAATTTAGAGATGGGGAGATTTTTTGTAGCCATTTCAAAATTCCTGATTTCAAATCATGTTTTCTGTCTCTTTTCCCAGACTCTGGTATATTTTTGATAACAAAATTGGTTCTTCTTTGATAATCCTCTAGATATATGAGTTTTTTGTCCATTTCAGACCATTTGATTCTGTTGGTTTCAATCTCTCTTTGGTGTCTTCCTTGTATAACTTTGCTTTCTTTACTATCTGATTTTAATGTTTGCCATCCTCTTGTATTTGTTTTATATTTCTTTGTATTTCCATACATTTTTCACCTGAATTTTGCCTTTTAAGTTGCATTTGTAATTGAAATTGCTTTGTCACAGTCTCTCTTTCATTTTGTATTGCTGTCAAAAAAACTTGCTTCTCTGCTTCTCTTGCTTGGACTATTTCACTTTCTGTCTTTCCAGAAGATTGTTCATCTCCTTGAATCTCATTTCCCTGTTTCATAATTTGTGTGAGTGTATTCATCCTTTGTTCACAGTCCATCCTTCCTGCTTTTCCTCCTGTTCCTGAATCTGCTCCTCCTCGTTCTTCCTTCTTACCCTTTCCTTCTCCTTCCTTCCCTGGGAGTCTACTTGAAGGAGGAGCCATTTTTCTAGGGGGGCTTCTTAACAGTTCTCTTGGTTCAGTTTGTTCTGATCTAAAGAGTCTTCCAAAAGCTCTGTCTGAAGGTTTGTCTTTCTCAGTCTGTCTTACACCTCTCTTCCAAAGTTTGCCCCCTAGTATTTTTGGCCTTTTTAACATTTATTTAGCATTTACTCCGTCTTCTCCACCTCCAGTTCCCTCCTTCTCTGTCTTGGCTTTAAAGCAGCTAACAGGGGGGTTTCTCAACAGTGAACAGTGCTTCTATCTCCTTTTATCTCCTCTCATTCAAGCTATTCTCCATTTATAATTTGTGGGTGAATTTCACCCCAAGTTAAGGCAGTTACAAGGCTGAGTTCCTTATCTCAAAGTCCTTTTTAAGAGCCTCTAGCTGCCTCCTTTGACTTTTTAATGGCAGACAGCCTTCCTCCCTGATTTTCCGTCCCACACAAAAATGAAAGTAAAATGTTTGAGTCTCCTCTTGAGATAATAATGTTGTTGTTTTTTACCTTCTTGTGTTCCTTGTATCTTCTTGTTACGGATCCACATCAGAGAACCAACATTTCTTTCTTTGAGAGCTTTCTTTTAAACTGCAATTATCCATTTCCGAGCGATCAGAAGACTTAGGCAGTTCCTATTCGCCCATTGCTCATGATTATCATTTGATCATATTGCCTTGCTTATTAGTAAATCATTGTAGTAATAATAATAATAATAATAATAATAATAATAATAATAATTTTATTTATTTATATCCCGCTTCTAAAAACAGATTGAAGCAGTTAACAGTAAAATATTGGTAAAT
>NW_024817998.1:0-2044 GCF_019175285.1 Sceloporus undulatus | reverse complement strand
ATGTACATTTGTGTGCATTGTTTCTGAACGGATCTATTGTCAAAATCACAATTTCTTCACTTCTCCTTGTATATTTTTTAAAAAGATGCACACTGCTGAATATGTAAATGTATACGTTTATGAGTGAAGATCGCAGCCTGGATTATGCTCATTTTTGGGAAATGAAGACCTATGTAAATTCATTTTATAAACCCAGAGAAAAAAATACCTCACAAAGCTCTAGTAGACAACATGTACACACACAGTCCCCACAGAAAGGACTCACTGGTGCATTGTGTGTCTGGGTCTGGAAATCTCACTTCCAACTTCTGGGAAGACAATGCTGCCAGAGACTGAATTTGGGACTTTATTCCTGCAAAGCCTGGGCTCACTCTCTCAGCTGCAACCCTTCCACACAATCCTGGACCGAAACATTTAAACAAAGGTCCTCTTTCAGCTCCGGGAATAAAGACCTACCTTCAGTACAAAGACCCTGATTCCTGCAGCCCCAGAAAGGCCTCTTCTGCAGTCCTTTATGGCCGGAGTTTCCCTGGGTCAGAAGCCGTCTCCTCAGCCGTAGAGAAGGGTTGCTCTGAGTGCGAAGGAGGAGGAGGTCCAAGGGCTGAGGGAGGGAAGGCAATGGGAAAAAGGTCAGTGCCAATGGCCATGGAGGGCAGAAGGTGACAATGCCTAGGAAACTCCTCTGAGTCTCAGCCATTCTAGGAATGAGTGGCAGGAGTGAGTCCAGGGGGCTGAGGGGTCTCCTTTCCCAAAGGGGGAGGCAAGGACCGGTGGTCCCTCCCCAGCTAGGGCCCAAAGGGAGGGTCTCTTTCCCCACCTCTCTTTCCTAGCCCCCAAAGCCCAGCCTCCCCACTGGCCCTGGGTCCCCTGCCTTCCTTCCTCAGACTTCCACAGACCCCTTCCTTCCTTCCTTCCCCCCAAAATGGAGGGCCAGAGGCAGAAAGGGACACACTGCCTTCCTTTTGGCCAATGGAGCCTGGCCTCCTTCTCTCTCTGGAGCCTCAGGGAGAGCAAGAGGAGCCTCTCAGTTCAACTGAGGAGGCCTCAGAGAAGGTTCCGGAACATTATTTCCCACAGTCACAAGCAGCACAAAATGACCGCCAGAACGCAAAACAGTTGCTTCTGCGTCATTGCTTGGCAGATGGCAGTTTGAGTCCTTCAGGAAACCCAAAATGGCGGATGAAAGGGCCCCAAAGTTGGAAGGGACCCCAAATAGGATTTCTGATCCTAAAGAAAGGTTTTCCTGATGGCACCCGATGGCTATGAGAACACAAAAAGTCACAAAAGAGGATTTCCAAACCTTAACAACACCTAAACATTTTCCTGATGCTATTGAAAAGAGGTACCTGATCCCCTCCTTAATTATAATCAATAGTGAAAGATATTAGTATTAATATTAACAGTGCCCATCGTCCACAACCCAGCTCAGGTCTTGACCTTTCAGGGAGACCAGTCCAGCTGTAGGACTGGGACCACTTTAACTGCCCTGGCTCAGTGCTAGGAAATTCTGGGAAATGTAGTTTTCTGAGACACTGAGCCTTTTCTGTCAGAGAGCTCTGGTGCCACAATAAACTCCATTTCCCCGGATTCCCTTGCACTGGGCCAAGGCAGTTAAAGCGCTCTCCAAATGGACTATTGCTGCCGTGTGTTTTGGACCTTACTTGGCCGCAAATTGTCCATAGCCTGCAATGCATCTCCTAATTCTGTTGGCAGTCCCTCCCTCCCAACACTTTCTCATTTCCCCCAAAAACCAACACAAAGCTGGCAGATGGAAAGAGGTTTTAAAGCAGCATTTAGATCTGCCATATTTGTTTTTAAAAGACTAAATGTCCCAAATGCTATTATCGGTTTCGTAACTATTATTACAGAAAGACGTAGAATGCAAACTCCTCAAGTACCTTTATTTTCTGGAGTGAGATGGGCTTTTCCAAATGACTCACTGTGATGATCTCCAATAATAATAATAATAATAATAATAATAATAATAATAATAATAATAATAATAATAATAATTTTATACCCCTCTCTTCAACCAAAAGGCTAT
>NW_024817997.1:1245-2044 GCF_019175285.1 Sceloporus undulatus | reverse complement strand
ATTCTTTGGCTTGGGGAGGGCAGTTCTGACTTAAAATCTGAATTTCTGACTATGTGTTCTCAATAAAGTTCTTTGCTATTTCAGCACACTGGACTCTTTGATGCATATAAGTTCAGAATTTGCACAAAACTGACACTTTGTTCTGTCTTCAGGCCTAAGCTCCATTCCCAGTCACAAGAAGCAAACACACACACACACACATCAACATAGACAGACAGAGCTGTATGTATAAAGCAAAGCCTTCCTTTCCTGAGTCTAGCTTCTTACCTTGGGATCCATTCTGACCTCCTCCAACTCTCCTCAGACGGAGGGAGGGAGGGAGGGGAGGCTGCTGAACCCCTGGCGCACTCTTTCCCTTCCTGCAAAGGCCACCAGTGGAATAAGCAGCACCAGCAGCAAAGCCTTGGCTATTCCTCCATATGTTATGGAGGTGGCTTTGGGAGCATATGTGCATGTGCAGCCTCAGCCCCTGAAGCCATTGCTTCTCTAATAGTCCTCTATTCTGAGGGAGGGAGGGAAGTGGGGGAGCCTTCATTCATTTGAAGGTATGTCTGGAGGGTCTTCTGGAGGATCCTTTGGGGGGGGGTTATAAGAAGAATGAAAACCCCTCTGCTCCCCCCCAAACAAAGGCAGGGGCCCTGCCAGGCCTCCTCTCCCTCCCTCCTTCCTTCCCTTCCCCTTCCTTGGGAATTCCTTGGTGCTCAGGTACTTAGGGGGGCTTATTATGAGTAAAGGAGGTAGGGGGACCCTCAGGGAGAGGCATGGCCATGGAGGGAGGGGGCAGGGTGATCCAAAAACA
>NW_024817997.1:0-1145 GCF_019175285.1 Sceloporus undulatus | reverse complement strand
ACCCCCCCCCCAAACAAAGGCAGGGGCCCTGCCAGGCCTCCTCTCCCTCCCTCCTTCCTTCCCTTCCCCTTCCTTGGGAATTCCTTGGTGCTCAGGTACTTAGGGGGGCTTATTATGAGTAAAGGAGGTAGGGGGACCCTCAGGGAGAGGCATGGCCATGGAGGGAGGGGGCAGGGTGATCCAAAAACAGAAAGAGCTTTGAGGACTGCCCTCCCTCCTGGAAAGTGGGGCAGAGGACAGACCCTCCCTTCTGATTACTCATTTGGCTTGGCTAGGCCCTCCTTTTTGCTTTCCAGGAAGAGGGCACCCTTTTCATCTCTGGGAGGGGCTGAGATGGGGTTCAGAAGAAGGGAGGCCCCCAGTCAAAAGATTTTTGTGACAAATAAAAAGCATCACACCGGAGAGGGTTCAATAGAATTGGAAACAACATGTTTGGGGGAGAGGAGTTTTCCTGGGGTCCTAGGGGGAGAGAGAAGAGCCCAAATCTAGGCCAAAGCCAAGAGGAGGCAGAAAGAGGGACCTCAAAGCCCCTTCTGGGGAGAGGGATATCCCCCTGGCAACCTGCAAAGTAGGCATAGAAGCCCACAGGATCCGTATTAGGTAGACACACACATTCCAAATATATACCTTTCCCTTCACAACAACCCTGCAGAGGAAGGTCAACAGAGAGACCCTCAGTACCAGAAAGATTGTCTCCCCCCACTTCTGGGAACATGCTGAAAGGGCCTTGGACCCCTTGATGGGATTTACGTTAAAGGAGGAGAAGGAAGAAAGAAAAGAGGGAAACTGCCAAGGGAAGAGAAACATAAAGCGAGTCCTGAGGTGGAGGGAAGCATCTGGGAACTGATCCAGTCGCCTGCCCCCCGGAGTCCATTATGAAAACCTTCCACAGCTCACTGTGACGCTTTAAATGGCCATTTCATTGATAAAAAATCTCTCAGATAAGAGCCAACTTGGACACCGATGTTATTGCAGAAGCTATAGGTGAGGTGTCCAGTGACTTTGTGAATAAGATCACACTGGATCAAACTGAATCTGTGAGTACCAAGGATGTTGACAAGCTCCTTGGAAGTGTGAAGAAGACAACTTGCCCCCTTGCCCTTCATGGCTGGTCCTCCAAGGAGGAGATGCACTTAGGACTCACC
>NW_024817996.1:0-2044 GCF_019175285.1 Sceloporus undulatus | reverse complement strand
TTCTAGTATGCGGAGTGTAGGTAGCAGTGTGCGTTTCTGTGTGGAGGTGTGTGTGTGTGTGTGTGTCCTCTTGGCAGCCAATCTATAGAGTGCCCAAGATGATGGCTCCTCTTCCTGGGAAAAGTGGAAAGGATGGACCTGCCATTCCTGAACTTTGCATGTCTCTAGAAAAGTTTCCCAAAAGCTTTTAACTTGTTACACAGGAGCCAAAATCACTATCCTTGGGTAGGTCTTATCTCAGCAGGTTGTTGTTGTTAACTGCCCTCAGTCAGCTTTGATTCATGGTGACCCTGGGATACTTCCAAAAACCCGTCTTCAAACGCACTATTCAGGTCCTGCAGATTCAGGGCCATGGCCTCCTTGATGGAATCTAACTGTGGTCTTCCTCTCTTCCTACTATCCTCCACCTTTCCCAGCATTCTTGGTTTTTGGGGGGAGTCATAGAAGAGATCCCCAAGGGCCATCCAATCCAACCCCATTCTACCATGCAAGAAGACACAATATAAGCCCTCCCTGGGACAGATGACCATCCAGCCTCTGGCTATAAACCTCCAAAGAAGAAGACACCGTCACTCTCTTCCAGCATCTTCCACTGTCAAACAGCTCTTACAGTCAGGAAATTCTTCCTAGTGTTTCAGTGGAATCTCTTTTCCTGTAGTTTGAATCCACTGCTCCAGGTCCTATTCTCTGGAGCATCAGAAAACAAGCTTGCTCCATCCTCAATATGGCACCTCTTCAAATATTTAAACATGGCTACCATGTCCCCACTTAACCTCCTCTCCAGGCTAAACATACCCGGCTCCCTAAGTGATAGACTTCAAGACATAGCCGTGTTTGTCTGTAGAATCATGTAGAGGGATCTTGTAGCACTTTGAGACTAAAGAAAGAAATTGGCAGCAGGAGCTTTCATAGACTTGGGTGCATCTGAGGAAGTAGACTTAAGTTTACGAAAGCTCATGTTGCCAACTTCTTTCTTTAGCTAGTCTCAAAGTGCTACAAGATCTCTCTACAAACTGGCTCCCTAAGTCGCTCCTCATTGGGCTTGGTAGTTTCCAGACCTTTCATATTTTGGTCATCCTCCTCTGGAGATGCTCCAGCTTCTCAGCATCCCTCTTGAATTGTGGTACCCACAAATGGACACAGGATTCCAGAGGAGTCATGGCTTCTCATGTGACCAAAGTACAACAGCCTCGGTTTAGCCATCTAGGCTTCCATGCCTGATCCATTTGTTTGTCTTTTTGGTCACCCTCGGCATCCTTGGCATTTTTCTCCAGCACCACAATTTGAATTAGTTTATATTTTTTTTATCTGCTTACTTTCCTGTCCAGCTCTTGCATCCTTTCCTTGTGGATGGGGGAATGCACTGGCCTGGCTGATCCTGACTTTAGTGTTCAGAGTTCTGTCTTTTACTTCAGGATCTTATCTGGTTCTTTCATAGCTTCCCTCCCCAGTCCTATAGTCTTCTTCTGATTTCCTACCTGAAACCTGCCCTCTGGTCAATGGTCAATCCAAGGTATAGGAAACGTTTAACTGGAGGCTGCAACACAGAGCAATGAGCCACTCCTTCTCTACTTTTGGCCCAGCAAGAAACCAAACAGTTTAGTTTTCTTTTCACTTAAGTATGGGAAACTGGGTAGCCTTGGGCAAATCACACTCTCTCAGCCTTAGAGGAAGGCAATGGGGGTAAACCTTCACTGGCCAAACCTTGCCAAGAAAATCCCATGATAGGTTCAGCATAGGGTCACCATAAGTCAGAAATGACTCGAAGGCACACAATAACAAATGGGAGAACTAAAACTGGGGTTTTCAGCATCCAAAACCAATGACAGCCAGGCCATCTCTAATGGCGCCTTTCCTCTCCCAAAAAGTTCCATGAAACTGCTAGATCCTGTGCCTTTCCCCCAGGTTGGGTTGTGCAGCCATTCCCATGTGGGTGTAGGGAGCTGCCTCTTCCCTTTGGGTACTGCTTAACTTGCTCAGAATTCAATTCCTACTCGCCCAAGAAACCCACCAGGTGACATTCTCTCAGCCTCAGGGAAAGGCA
>NW_024817995.1:0-2044 GCF_019175285.1 Sceloporus undulatus | reverse complement strand
GTGTTGTGAGATATTGCCATCTTCACAGCCTGCTGTTTGTGTGTGGTCTTTTTTGAAGTGTTTTATGGATTTTTATGTGTAATATGATGGGGTTTGGGGTCTCAATGGTTTTAAATTGTTTTATACTGTTTTTACACTGTTGTACACCGCTATGATCGATGGAATAGCGGTATATAAATAATTTTTTATTATTATTTTATTATTATTATTATTAACACTCAAGCAAAACTGACTCTTATTTCAAAATGAAATCCATTTAATTCAGTGGGACTGTGCTGAAATTAAATTTACATAGGATCAGGCTGGACATGTTGTTTTATACTAAAAAAAAGAACATTGTATTTTCTGAAGAAAATAGCGTGCCTACTGGTGCCTTCATTTATGATCACTGGTTTTTCATGACCGTGAGAAAATATGTATATACATATGGCCTCTTATTAACATTTATGTTTGTAAATGATGTATGCTTGATTGCTGCCCAAAGCAAGCAACCTATATTCGGCAGTTACTCTAAACTGTATTTTGTGAGAAATTTGGAGAGGGAATGAATAATTTTACTCTGTGGATGATGCTTATGTTTTTTTGTTTTGTTTTATTTTGTTTCATTTCCTTAATACATCTCTACTTCTGTTGTACATCTGGCTGCACAATATTTTAAAAGATACAAAACAACTCATTCTGTGTGCATTGTGTCTCATGAAATTTTCATGAGTTCCAGAAAGTTAGTGAATGTTTATAGTGTCTGGACAGTAATGATGAATGAAGTATTCATGAAGAGCCACTCTTTTTTCTTTCTTTCTTTCTTTCTTTCTTTCTTTTCCAGCAGGCGGGGGGAACGAATAAAATCTCCTGATTAGTTGTGGAAATTTTTACATAGAGATTTGATAGACAAATGGTGTCAGAGCCATCTTCTAGAGCTGGAGATGTTGCATTGTGGCTTACTACAAAATGTATGCCATGAAACTTGAACTGAAGAATGAACATGCCTGGTGTATCTTGTTCTGCCTGTGGTCTCAGAAGTACTCTTTGGCACCCTCCTTTGGAGGCCATGTATATGATAATTGATAGTTATAGATAGTTTGGTAAACAGACAGACAGACAGACAGACAGACAGACAGAGTGATTTCTCTCATAATACAAGTTTCTTTTTGTTCAGGAAATTCTAGCAAATTTCAGGTGATCCCCCTGTGCTCTGATACTGATTAACTAGTTCATAATTCCAAAGCAAATATTCCTACCCAATTGTTTTGCAAAAGAGGCTTTGCATATTTTATCATCCCCTGGTCTGCGCATGTAGATCTAGAGCTGCCTGCAAATTGCAATCTAACCTCACGCAGCCTTGGGGTATAATTTCAAAAGCCATATATTCCCCACCCTCTCCATACTCAGCAGTTTTTTGGGTAGGGAAGGGGGGAGAAAAACAAAAGGAGGGTTGTCCAGTCTGTTATTGGCACCACCACTGGCTGAGGCTTCACTCTACATCAACATGTGGACCCTGGCAGTTTATCCCCAAGGCAGAATTATTATAAACAATTTAAATATGATAATAGGTGTCTCATGGATTAAGCAGGAAATTTGCAAAAACTAATTGGAATAAAACTGATTTGTCAGTCTATCTAAATGTGGGCAGATTCATGCAGCTTATGTAACATTTTTGGGAGGCCTTGGGCATTATGTCTGGCATCCTGTTAGTGACATACACAAGCTTATGGGACAACTAGGAATGCTGACAGTGCAAATGCAATGCCTTCACCCTTAAAAAAAATTGCAGCTTCCCAGTCCTTCAGGCTTCCACTTGCCATCTATAGGACTAGAAAACAGGAAGGACATACCTAGATGCCAGCAAATATTACAAATGACTTGGGCCTTCTGGAGGTTTTTCTTTCTTTCTGGAGATGGGATGTGATCATGATAATTTCTGCTTGAAACACCACAGGAATTATAGATTTTTTATTTTAATTTTGTTTTAGTATGAGACCATTTGAAACATCTTCAAAGTGGAACAAACAAAGTGGAACAAACAAAATGGAAAACCCACTTAAGA
>NW_024817994.1:0-2044 GCF_019175285.1 Sceloporus undulatus | reverse complement strand
TTGTTTTCCAATTGTGTGTCTTCTCTGCAATGGATGCAAAGGAAGGGGAACCACAAAAGGAAGGTGAACTGGGAATCATCAATCAATCTCCACATAAGTGCAGAGCCTCCCTGCCTCCAGGTGGCGCTGTTTCTCTCCTTCCCAGACAAAAGGCTGAGGCCCCACCTCCTTTCCAGACACAGAGACCCAATGGAAGGCAGGGAGAGGGCAGAGAGAGGTGGGAGGGGCAAGGGTAGGGCATGCAAATTTGGGACCAATGAGGAGAGAGGCGAAAATGTAATTTCTTCAGCCAGTCTTGCAATTACAGTGCAGTGGCCAGGCGGTGGCGCTGCTTCCTTCCCTAGAGATTGAGACCCCCGCCTCCCTCCCAGAAGCCATGGAACTCAGACAGGGAGAGACCTGAAACTCAGAGGACTAGTGGGAGTTGCCTAGGGCGGAGCCATGCAAATTTTGATCCAATAAAAAGGTAGGAGAGCCCCAAAGTCTCTCCTGGGCCTCAGAGACCCTCCCAGAGGCAAGGCTGTGAGGGCAGGGAGAGCGTGGGGCAGGGTCCATGGAGAGGGCTGTAGGTGAAGTGGGCTTCTGGGGGCGGAGGGGGAGCGGAGGTGGAGGCAGGCAGAGGAAGTGCTGGGGCCAGGCCAAGGTCTCACTGTGTCCTGGAAGGATGTCCCAAAGAGAGGGGACTCTGGGTGGCTAAGACTCTGAGAGCCTTGAGCAGATGATGGTCTTTGCATAACTTTCTCTGAGAGCAAAAGGGGGGAGAAGGTGTCTCTGTGGATGATGGGCTCAAGAGTCACTCACTCAAGCGCAGGAGGCCTTTGGAAGCAGACTTAGGAAGACAGGTCTAGGGCTCATTCCCACTTACATTTCAGCCAATGTGGATCTTTCCATTCTCTCCTTGTAATTGCTTCTTTTTGGACACATTTCACCGCTTCAGAAGTGTTGGGATAGAGCAACTTCGCATGCTGAGACCCTCTAGCAATGCATGTCTATGGTATTCTTACTGCTTCCTAACAACCCCTCCTCATTTCCTCTTTGCCCCAAAGGACACACCTAACCTTTTCTCCCTGAAGAAGGAGAGTCGCCATCACTTACTACCTTCCCTTCCCTTTGTCCGGAGTGATGGAGGCATGCTGAGGGAGCATCTTTCCTAAGATGTATGCAAACTACCTTTTCTACCTCCGAATTCTTGCAACATGAAGCTAGACTTGTGTATCTCTTCATACACATGATTTTCTAAGTAAACTTGTTTCTTTTCCCCACTTTTAACCAACTGACTGTGGTTTTCTATTGGAGACACTTTGGCTGGAAGAGGAGTGGAGCTAGATAGTTGTCCTGCTCACTTTGTATTCCGCTGTCTTTACTCTGCTACTGAGATTAAACAACCTCCTACTTTCCTGAGTTTCTAACAAACCTCAAGAAAGGACTACATATCCCATCAGAAAGGCATGTCAATCATTTCAGTCATTTCCCTACAGCAGGCATTCCCCAGTGATTCCCTATGGACATGTATTCTCCTGTTATGCTCTATGGATAAATATACTCCAATCAGTCCCTATGGGAAAGTATGGGCAAAGGGCGGCCATTTCTTTTAGGAGGTCCCTGTGGAGTTTGCTATGGCTCCAGAATAGACTAGAATAGGATCCTTGTTAGGGTCATAGACCCTGGTTCTAGAGCTCTCTCTCTGACAGAGAAGGCTAAGCATCTCACAAAACTACAAATCCCAAGAGTGCAAAGGATGGAGCCGTGACAGTTAAAGCGGTATCAAACTGCATTAATTCTGCAGGGCAGATAAGGCCTAAGAAGCCTGGATTTACATTGCTGTGAATGTTTCCGGCTTTCCTTTAGCCAAGGCCTCCATTTTCCCTCAGTGTCCCATGTTTCCTATTGCCTTCTTCTCCTTTGTGACATTCGGTCTCCAAGGGCAGTCAAAGGGCTCTCAAACTGGATTGTTTCTGCTGTGTGTTCCATTATTATTATTATTATCCCACTCTTTCCCCAGAACTGGGACTCAGAGTGGCTTCACAACATTAAAAAACAGTAC
>NW_024817993.1:0-2044 GCF_019175285.1 Sceloporus undulatus | reverse complement strand
AGCCCCCGATAAAAGCCCGCCGGGTGTCCCTCCTCCTCCGTCCTCCTCCTGCTGCTGCTGCTGCTGCTGCTCCTGCTCCTCCTGGGGGCTCCCTTCCTTGCCTAGTTGCCTTGCCTTCCCTCCGAGGCGGAGGCTCCCATGTCGACGGGCTCCCAGAGCGATGCCGAGGACCTTCCCGAGGGGGCTGCCGAGCGCCGGCTGAGCGGCATGGACCCGGACCCCGGCCCCGCTCCCGCTCCTCCTCCCCCGACGGAGGGCCCGGGGCTGGGCTCCCTGGAGCGGCGGAGGGCGCGGGGCCCGCCGGGGAAGGGCCGGAGGAGGGGCCCCGGCGGGAAGCCTGGCCTCGGGGCTCCGTCCTCCTCCTCCTCCTCCTCCTCGCCGCCCTCGGAGGGCGGGAAGCAGGTGCAGCGGCACGCGGCCAACGCGCGGGAGAGGGCGCGGATGCGGGTGCTGAGCAAGGCCTTCTCCCGGCTGAAGACCACGCTGCCCTGGGTGCCCCCCGACACCAAGCTCTCCAAGCTGGACACCCTCCGCCTGGCCTCCAGCTACATCGCCCACCTCCGGCAGCTCCTGGCCAGCGACAAGCACGAGGCCCACGGCGCCTACAGCCACCCCATCAGCCTGGTAAGGCACCCCAGCCCCCTTCCCTCAAGCCGAACGTCTAGAGGGAGGGAAGCCATCGTGCCCCTCGCTTCTGCTCTGGTCAGGGCCCTCCTGGGATACTGGGGCTAGTTCTGGGCACCACGATTCAAAAAGGGGGTGGAGAAACTGGAGCGTCTGGAAACCATGAAGCCCTCTGAGGAAGGACTTAAGGAGCTGGGGATGTTTAGCCTGGAGAAGAGAAGGTTAAGAGGTGATAGGATAGCCCTGTTTAAATACTTAAAGGGATGTCATATTGAGGAGGGAGCAAGCTTGTTTTCTGCTGCTCCAGAGACTAGGACCCGGAGCAATGGATGCAAGCTCCAGGAAAAGAGATTCCACCTCAACATTAGGAGGAACATTCTGACAGTAAGGGCTATTCGACAGTGGAACAAACTCCTTCCTCGGAGTGTAGTGGAGTCTCCTTCTTTGGAGGTCTTTAAGCAGAGGCTGGATGGCCACTGTCACAGTGGCAGAATGGCCTTGGACTGGATGGCCCTTGCGGTCTCTTCCAACTCTGTGATTCTATGGAATCTAGGGTCTCCCAAGGGAAGATCTAGGGCCTGAGCCTTGAACTCCCCCCAGCCTTCCTGGCCAGGCAGCCACCCCACAATCCCTCTTTGGGAGAAGGACATCGGAGGCCCAGGAGCAGTGGCGGCATCCCTAGGGCAGCTTCCCCCGGTGCGGTCCCTCATGAGAGTGTCATCTCCCCCCAATTGACCTCTTTCAGAGCAGAGGGCCCCACAACAAACTCCAACTCCCAGAATTCCATAGCTTTCAGCCAGGATACTTAAAGCGAGGCCAAACCAGGTTATTTCTCCAGTGCGGACGCAGAAAAAATGCATATCTATATCTACAGAGATAACAAGATCCAGATAGACAGATCTGCATTTTTCTCTCCCCCCTCTCTGTGTGTCTCCAGATACACACACAAATTTTTTATACCTTAAATATACAGATATAAATATACGTATATATATCACATAGGGAGGGAGGGAAGGAGAGGGTGAATACTGTTGTGAGAGTGTGGTGTAGTGGTTTGAGCGTTGGGCACCGACTCTGGGGTTCGGGTGCCGGTTGGAGCATCAAGGCCCCCTGGGCGACCTTGGCCAGGTCACACTCTCTCGGCCTCCGAAGAAGGGCCATGGCAAACCTCCTCGGAAGAGACCTGCCCAAGAAACCCCGCCATAGGTTCGTCTTAGAGTTACCCCAAGCCAGAAATGACTTGGAGGCACACAAAAAGGACACACACGCAATTTGTTCTTGTGTGCCTCCAAGTCATTTCTGAGATCTGTCTATCTATACAATTTGTTCTTGTTGTATATTCTGAGATAGATAGATAGATATAATTTGTTCTTCTGTGGCTCCAAGTCATTTCTCTAATATATACAAATTTTATATCTAC
>NW_024817992.1:0-2044 GCF_019175285.1 Sceloporus undulatus | reverse complement strand
GTACAGATGGGCTTTACTGGCTGGATCAGGGCCATGGCAACCTCATGTTGCAGCCCCAATCCAGCCTCCAGGGAGCATAGAAAGGAGCCACAAAAATGGCTCCTTTTTGAGCCCTCCAAAGGACACCATAGCTGCTGTGTAGTGGCTTTATGATGCCCCTTTGGTGCACCATGATGGTGCTCAGAGGGGCACCATGATGTCATGTGTTGTGTAGACCAGCACACACCAAAATGGCACTCTGGAGGCGGGGCTAGGGTGTCCAGCATGCAGTGCCCTGGCTCTGCCCACAGGCCAGCACAAAGTGCCAGTCTGTATAGGCTCTTTGAGTAGCCACAATTTATCCAGCGAGAGAATATAAGCATGTGCACTAGATATTGTTTCTCATATCAACAACTAGCCATCCCCCCTCAATGATGGAGCAGTTGGAGTGGGGATAGGCTGTTTGCTGCTCTTCCAGGCACTTGGGATTTTTGTTATCCCACTGCTGCCACCAAATTATGTAACAAAGCTTTCCTGTTGTGCCACCAAATTATGTGAAGGCCCCGCCCAGTCAACCTTTGTTAGGAAATGACATGTATGTGACCACAAGATGGAGCTGTAGCGGAACCTATTACAGTTCCAGTGACAGTTGACTGTTGACACTTGTATTATGGAATGTTGATGCTGTCAGTCCTTCTGAGAGAGAGTGTCAGTTATGACAGTTGGTGTTAGAGTAACTGCCTCTCTGTTTTTGCTGTTATGGTTGTTTGGTTGGCAAAGTAACTTATTTATTAAAGCCCTTGTGTAGAGTGAAAGCTTGAAGTGCTCTTGTCGTTATTTCTCAAGCCGGGAGCTCAAGGTCGTTTGCAGGAGTGAAGAAATATTTTCCTTCTTGGCCTGAATACCTTTGCAGACATCTCTTCAGATTCCTTCTCCCTGGCATCCTGTCGACGTGGTTCAACTCTGCAGGTGGTCGTGGTGGACACAGCGCGTCTTTCTACGCCCCAACAACCTTCATCCTACTGCTGCCACCAATTTATGTGATGCACTCCACACTACAGTATTCCTATTCCTGTCTTTAACACATAGTAGTGTGGGCTTGTGTTTTGAAACTCATGCCAAGCAGTTTTTCAAACAATAATAAAAGTTTATTTGAATAATAGTATATTAAGTATCTCTGATATATAGTTGTTATTGTATCTTTACTTCGCAAATTAGTTACAAATATCTCACTACTCTCTCTCTCAGTAGTAACCCAAAGTCAGCCACTCAGGCTATGAAATCCCTCAGGATCCTAATAACCCCAAAACTCCCTTTCTAGAATTGGGTTATCTCCAAGTCCCTCAATTTCAGACTCTTCCCAATGATAGTTCCTCTCTGGACTTAACAAGATCTATCAGGTTATAAGCCCCTTACACTGGACTTAAACCTCAGTTCCCCTCTGGAACTCATAAAACTATGTCCACTCACTGGACGCAACAGAACCCTCTCTGACAATTCCCTCAGGAACTTTTGGAACCCAGTCCTCTCTTGGACTCAACTGTTCCCTCCATTTTAATCCCAACTGCCAAAACCAACTGACACATGGAATGTTCAGAAGTCCCAGCCCACATCCTATTGGCTGGTCCTCAGCTGCCTTCTGATTGGTCAGCCGGGTGTTCTGTGCATCACAGAGACCAGGACAGTTAATATCAGACCATGGCAGTGTTGCCATGGCATGAGATTGTGGGAGGCATGGTTAGTGGCAAGCTTTGCCAATTGCCCCCTATCAGTCTCATTGACCCACCCACCCACCACTGGTATAGGAACGCATTCATCCCAGAGGAAGCAATTTTCAGGAACTGTTTAGAAGCATCCTGAAAATTGCCTCCTCTGGGATGGATCTGGAACGCAATGGGAACTTCTGGTGTCGGCACCGGCGGTATTCTGCTGTGCAGTAGAATGGGTGATAGCGCCCATTCTGTTCTCATCCCGCTCCCTTTCATCACACCCCTATCATGTCCCAGGGGGCAATGTAAGTGCCATAGTGTGAAGTTTTACTTGGTCGTCTCGGGGCCAATTTCCC
>NW_024817991.1:0-2044 GCF_019175285.1 Sceloporus undulatus | reverse complement strand
TTATTATTATTATTATTATTAATAACATTATTGTTCCACTTTTAACTGCTCTGCCTGCCTCCTGTTGCATTCTGGGATTTGGAGTTTAGAATCCTCAGCCAGAGACCTCTTAGGCTCCCACTGGACTACAAAACCCAGAATGCAACAGGAGGCAGTCAAAGTGGAATAGCAGCAGCACACTACTCTCTTAAAAGGTTGCTATTTATCATCATCATCACCACCATCATCATTCCACTTTTAACTGCTCTGCCTGCTTCCTGTTGCATTCTGGGATTTGCAGTTGGAATCCTCAGCCAGAGATCTCTTAGGCCCCCATTGGACTACAAAACCCAGAATGCAACAGGAGGCAGTGGAATAGCAGCAGTACTACGCTCTTTCCAACGTTGCTCTCCCGCTTTTAACTGTTCTGGCAGTCTCCTGTTGCACTCTGGGATTTGTAGTTTAAAGAAGGGGAGGGTTTAGAATCCTCAGCCAGAGGAGCTCTTAGGCCTCACTGGACTACAAACCCCAGAATGCAGCAGGAAGTAGGCAGAGCAGTTAAAGTGCCCCAGCGACGTTTTAAGAGCGTGGTAGCAAGCGCCGTAATCTAACTAAGGGGCCAAAACACACTCCAGGGATAATCCAGTTTGAGACCGCTTTAACTGCCCTGGCTCAGTACTAGGGAATCCTGGGAACTAGTTTGCGGTGGCGTGAGAGCTCTCTGGGCAGAGAAGGCTAAAGTGGCGTGGAACTGGATTATTTCTGCAGTGTGTTTTGCCCCCCCCCCCCGACTCTCCCCTACAAGGGCTGCCTCTGCACTGGAGAAGTAACCCTGATTTGGCACCACTTTAACTGCCAGGGCTCAATGCTATGGAATGCTGGGAATGGTAATTTGTTGTGGCACCAGAGGTTTGGTCTCTTCTTGAGGCTTCCTCTCAGAGGTCCGCTCTGGTGCCACAACCAACTCCTAGTCCCTGAATTCCATAGCACTGAGCCACAGGGTGTCAAACTGGGTTATTTCTGCAGTGTGGATGCAGCCAAAGAAGGATGAGAGCCACACAGTTCCTGTCCAGGCACCACAGTTGACAACTAGGCCTTCTCCCTCCGCCAACATCCCATTTCTCCATTGTGTGTTAAGTCGGTGAGCTTGTTTGCCTTGGTCTTGCCTCCCACTAGGGACAATAGCTACTTGTTGCTCAACCACTAGTGCTGTAGAAATATATTTGAGACCAAATGGTCCCAAACTTTGGTCCTCCAGATGTTTTGGACTTCAGTACCCAGAATAGTTGACTATTGACCAAGCTGGCTGGGGATTTTGAAGTTGATGGCCAAAACACTTGGAGGACCAAAGTTTGGAAACCATATGATCCTTATGGTACTTCCTTGATTTGGCATCTCACTAAATAGGTCTTAAGTAGCTCTTAACACACATCTTTCCTCGACAATCATTCAGAGAAGTCAAGAGGTGAAAGTCATGTCAGGAGAGCCTTAGCTCTGTGTCTGAGCTGTTTTAAATCACCTTGAAGGGTGACGTGTTGCAGGATTTCAAATGTGCACTTTACAGGTATATATTAATCAGCAAGATGAGTTTCCCTGCTTCCATTGAGTGTATAGTAAGTGAGAAATCAAGGCTTAATGTGAAAATGCACAGTGTGAACAGTAACCCCAAAGCATCAGTATAATCATATCCTTATCTGCCATTCCACCAGTCAAGAAATATTCCTAGGCTGGAGTGTGGCCAAAGGAGGGTGACTAAAATGGTGAAAGGTCTGGAAACCATTCCCTATGAAGAGCGACTTAGGGAGCTGGCTATGTTTAGCCTGGAGAAGAGATGGTTAAAAGGTGATATGATTAGCCCTTTTTAAATATTTGAAGGGGTATCACACTGAGAATGGAGCAAGCTTGGACGGAACAATGGATGCAAGTTACAGGAAAAGAGTTTCCACCTAAATATTAGGAGGACCTTCCTGGCAGTAAGAGCTCTTTGACAGTGGAACACACTCCCTCGGTGTGTGGTGGAGTCTTTTTCTTTGGAGGTCTTTAAACAGAGGCTGGATGGCCATAT
>NW_024817990.1:1310-2044 GCF_019175285.1 Sceloporus undulatus | reverse complement strand
AAACTCTTCTAGAACATGGCCACATAGCACGAAAAACCTACAAAAAATATGGATGCCGGAAGCCTCTCTTCTCAGAGCCCAACTTGGCAGGAAGCCTTCTCCGAGGCGGAGGATGCTCCTCTGCCCTCTGCCTCAGAGAAGGCTTTCCCCAGCTGGGCTAAGCTCTGAGAAGAGAGAAGCCTTCTCGAAGGCAGAGCCACACAGGGCCTAGCCAGTGGGCTCAGCTTCAGAGGAGGAAGCCACACGGCTGTGGCCTCCTCCTCTGGAGCCCAGCCCACTGGCTAGGCCCTGTGCGGCTCCGCTCCAAGCTCTCCTTCCCAGCAAAGCCTAGCATGGCAGCTAGGCCTTGCTTTACTAAGAGAGAGGAGGTGGTGACCGGGAGTTCTGGGACAGGTGCCATACCCGAATAGGACGCTCCAGACGGTTGAAAAACCGTGAATGTCCCACCTGGAACCAGGATAAGGCAAGCCTACCGGCCATGAAAGCCTTCAACTTCACATTTATATGCCATTTTTCTGAGCAAAACAATCCCCAAGCTATGGAGGTTAATTAAAAAGTAATAAAATAATGATCTAAAACAGAGGACATCAAATCATTGTGCAACTGCAAGCCCTTTCATGCTACTGAAGGTCTAT
This sequence comes from Sceloporus undulatus, assembly GCF_019175285.1. NCBI lineage: Eukaryota > Metazoa > Chordata > Lepidosauria > Squamata > Phrynosomatidae > Sceloporus > Sceloporus undulatus. The sequence goes on along the minus strand of NW_024817990.1, from coordinate 1,409 downwards.
GATTCCAGATAACTGCTAGAGCAGCATCCTGTAGGATGCTGCAGTTTGTAATTTTAGGAGTGGTGCTTCAAGTTCTTAACCAGAGAGCTGTTGTGCCAT
>NW_024817990.1:0-1210 GCF_019175285.1 Sceloporus undulatus | reverse complement strand
CCCCCGCAGGGACCAGGAAGGAGGTGAGGAGAGCGCCGGCCATCGCCAGGGCTTCGCCTCCTTCTTGGCCCCCGCGGAAACCAGGAAGGAGGCGAGCAGGCCGCCGGCAATTGCCGGGGCCTCGCCTCGTTCCTGGCCCCCGCAGGGACCAAGAAGGAGGCGAGGAGAGCGCCGCCGATGGCCGGGGCCTCGCCTCGTTCCTGGCCCCAGCAGGGACCAGGAAGGAGGTGAGCAGGCTGCAGGGAGGCAGGGAGGTTGGCACGGCTGCGCCCAAGAGGCGCCACCTCCCTGCAGACTCCTCCGCCCCAGGCCTCACTGCCTCCTTTTCCTCCGCGCGGCCATGCGTGGTAGAGGAGGAGGAGGGCAGCGAGGCCCCAGGGTTGCCTAACAACCCCGCTGCAACCGGGCTTTTCCTGGTTTTTGGCTGCACCTGTGCCATGAAGGGAAAACCCGGTTGCAGCCGGGTTATGGCAACCCTAGCCATACCCCACTATATACCCCAGGATGCTATAGGGTGCAGCCATGGTAGTTAAAGTGGAATCATAGCTCTAGAACTCTGTTGTCTGAAAGGATCTCAGGTAGTATTGCCAGATTTTCAAAACAGCAATAAGGGACAGTTGAAATTCATGACAATTAATGACAGGATTGACCTTCAGGAATGAGCTATTAACAAGTTTGTGTTCTACCTAAATACCAGATGAAAAGATTGATTTAATATAATCTAGTCATGTATTCCGATACACAATTAACACATTGTCTACATTCATAAATTACATGATACATGCACATTTATGAAAGACCCACACCCCAAACAACAGGATTTTATGTTATTTTATTTTGGTATCTCATTCAGTCTAAATGAAAGCGAAACCTTTTTAGCCTTCAAATAAGGAGTGTTCTGGAAGGGGCTAGCTTCCCAGCCCTCAAACAAGAGACATCCCTTATAATAAGAAACATGTGGTGGTTGGTTTGAGAAGTCCCTGAATTATTTTCCTGAGCTCTAAAGTGTGGTTCATGTGGCATCCTCTTCCAACTTATTCTTTTAGACAAGAAAAGCTGTCCCACTGCCTGTGGCTTGAGCTCCAGATGGGGCTTATTTACAACACTCTTCTCCTCCTCCTGACTATTCCCCCTGCCCCTTGATGTTTTAGGAGCTACCTGATCAGCACCTTTTCAGCATTCCAATACATCTCTAGGCAAACATGGCAAG
>NW_024817989.1:0-2044 GCF_019175285.1 Sceloporus undulatus | reverse complement strand
GGTGACAGTATTTATAGGCAGGGCCAATTGACTGCCATGAACTGATGCTGTAATCCTGGTAATTATAATGGTATTAGTATTATTATTATAGCAAATAAAATGGTATGAGACCAGTGCAGGGATGAGTCATGCTTCTCTAATGTGCAATGAAATTCAAAGATTTCTTTCCAAGAATAAATCTTCAAGTCCTATTGAATACAAGTTAGAACATTTGGGCCGTCTTACAGCTTATTTCTACTTGTACACTTCCTGATGAACTCAAAGCTCAGTTGGCTGCCTAATCCAGGATGCAAGGAAATGCATCTCTCCAGAATGGTTTCGCAGCTGCTGTGCTCCCAGAATCTTTACCGGGAATTGTCATTAACTTCTAACATAAAGTACATGGCCTACTTGGGTCTTGATTTAAAAAAAAAAAAAATCCCCCCAGAAATCAGATTTTTTTTCTCCTCTCCCCACTACCCTTTGCTGTTGGACTGTTGGCCTTCAAGTGGGCACAGTAATGGGATGGGGATGGAAAGAAAAGTGGGATCAAATGTGTGTGTGCGCACACGTGTGTGTGTGTGTGCGAAATTCCTATTCTTGCCAAAATTTCCCATCTGTGGTATAAACCCAGATTGGCAATCCAGATTTGTTTTAAAATCAGTTAGTTTGGAAAAGGTGTCCCCCTGATCCAGGCTTCAAATGAGTTACAATATGTGGCATGTTTTGCTAAGTCCCAATGTGGATTGCATAGGCTGGTTGTAAGTCTGTGTGTCATATTGGTCTATGACTGTCTTTCTGCTGTTTTAGAACATGAGAGTATTTTATGCAGTGAACCTTTGCTAGTCCTATTCCTGTGTGAGGTGGAAGAGGCAGGGTTTGGGAGCTGGTAGCCTGAAGCTCAGATCTCATCTGGAAAACCTTTCAAGTGGCCTACCTTTCAACCCCCTTCACATCCCTAACTCTATTTAAACAGATTACATCTCCAATGTTACAAGCTTTCTGGGTAACTTCTCGAGAAGGTTGCCAGATCAGGACTATCCCAGGCCCTGATACAACCTTTACCGATCTCACAAGGGTGATGTTACATATTCTTGTTAACTGCTTTCAAGTTGACTTTGACCCATGGTGACCTCCAAGAGATGCCTCCAAGACCCCCTGCCCTCAACTACTCTGCCCAGGTCTGCAGGCTCAGAGCCGTGCCCCCCCCCCCCCCCCCTACAATCCTTCCCGCAAGGGTGTGGGTTTCTCTCTTACTGACATCTACCTTTCCTAGAATTATTGTCTTTTTCAATGAGTCATGCCTTCTTATGATGTGGCCAAAGTACGACAGCCTCAACTTGATCATCTTGGCTTACAGGGAGAGTTCAGGCTTGATTTGTTCAGGGATCCATTTGTTTGTCTTTTTGGCTGTCCACAGCGTTCTCAGCACTCTTCTCCAGCACCACATCTCAAATGAATTGATTTTCTTCTTATCCGCTTTCTTCACTGTCCTGCTCGAAATCTGTACATAGTGATAGGGACCACTATGGCTTAGACAATACTAACTGTAGTTGTAGAGTTTTATATCTTTGCACTTAAGAATCTTTGCCTAGCTCTTTCATAGCGATCCCTCCCATTCCTACTCTTCTTATGATTTCTTCACTGCAATCTCCATTCAGCTATATGATTGATCTAAGGTATGGGAAGTCTATTTCAGTTTTCTCGTCATCTAAATTGAATTTATGTAGCTCCTCCCTGGTCATTTTTAAAAAAATATTCAACAGTATGCTTGTCTTTGCACTTTCTTCTTTGACTTTCTTCAGTAATTGTTCTAAGTCTTTGTTGTTTTCTGCCAATATTATGGTGTTGTCTTCATATCGTAGATTGTTGATATTACTTCCAACAATCTTTAGTCCTCCTTCCTCCCTGTCTAAGCCTGCTCTGCTAGGACTAGCCTTTTATGATGTCTTTAGGCACGATATCTTAAGTATCGACCACAAGTTCACAGAGCATGCCATACAAATTCAGAATACAAAAGATGCAATCTAACATCCCTTTAGCATAGTGTAATTATCCCCATGTA
>NW_024817988.1:680-2044 GCF_019175285.1 Sceloporus undulatus | reverse complement strand
AAAAAAAAATCTGTAAGAAACAGTAGGAAAAAGCAAAGACAGAAAGGATAAGCAGGAAAGGAGTAATGAAATAAAACATTACCTATGCTGCTGTGAGACATGATACTGTGAGAATCCAACAAGTGATGAGGTCAACTTCTAGCAGATAGTTAGACCTATTGTGATCAAAGGGAAATCGCCACACATATTCTCAGCAATCACAGTTGTAGACAGAAATGTTACTAAGGACTGGCATAAATCTAGGCATGGCGGGTGAAAAAACTAACAGAGGGGGAAAATGAAGTAAAAATAGAAACACCAGAAGGAATTAATGTATACAAAAACCTGCTAGTGCCCAGTGTAAGGCTGGAAAACATATGAAATGGAGAAACTGGGGAGATGAGCTGGAAGATTCAGAGAGAGAGAGAGAGAGAGAGAGAGAGAGAGATTGAGAGAGAGAGAGATCCAGAATATATTTTGCAGTTTATTCTTGCTAGGAAGGACAAAAGGTATTGGCAAAGGCAATTTTTATCTCTCAAGTTAAGGTATAAGTTTCATCAGCAGATATGGAGTAGAGGGACAAATCATAGTGCCTGAAGCAAGTGAGCATATGGGGGAAGGGTGTGTGCGGCAAGAGGGGAGAGAAGCTAAATAATGTGTCCTTGCCTTGATCCCAGTCCTGTTGGAACACATGACATCCCACTCCTCCCAGTGTAAAAAGATTTTATTCCGATGCCTAGGGCATTATAACTTTTGTAATAGAACAGAGGAAAAAAGCCTTCATGGTGTTACAGTGGTTAAATGCCAGGACTGCAGTCACAATGCTGTGAGTTTGATCCCAGGGCTCCAAGGTTGACTCAGCCTTTCACCCTTTCATAGGTCAGTAAAATGAGTACCCAGCTTGTTGTAGACAATTGGCTTACAGATTGTAAACCACTTAGAGTGTGCTGAGTTCAATATTAAGCAGTAAAGAAATGTAAATGTTATTGTTATTAAAGAAAATCTCCATTTTAGCCTGCTGCCCGGGACGTAGCTGGGGGGGGGGTTCTGGGGGTCTGGACCTCCCCCTTCCATTAGAAAAATGAATGGTGTGTGCTGCTGCGCCGCCACACTCAAGCCCCATTATAATGGTGGCACTTAGTCTGGACCCCCCCTTCCTAAAATCCTGGCTACGTCCCTGCTGCTGCTATTGAGAAGACCTTTGCAAAAGAAGGTTTTTAAAGATCTTCAACTTGGGATCACAACAGAATCAAGCTGGGGATGGAAGAAGAATGGGGCCAGGTTGCCTCCTCGCCGGACCACCGTCGCCACCAGAGCTTCTTGCCTCCTCGCCGGACTACCGTCGCCACCAGAGCTGCGCCTTCTGCCGGGCGGCCTCCTCTCGG
>NW_024817988.1:0-580 GCF_019175285.1 Sceloporus undulatus | reverse complement strand
TCTGGGCTTGGCTTCTGGCTTTGGCGTTTGGCGGCCAGGAAGCGAGTAGGCCTTTAAGAGACACCTGGGGGGAAGTAGGGAGGAGCCCGCCAGGTGAGAGCGGCGGGTATAAAGCCGGGCAACCGGTCCCTCCCTGACACACCCCCTTCTTGCCTCCTCGCTGGACCACCGTCGCCACCAGAGCTGCGCCTTCTGCCGGGCGGCCTCCTCCCGGGGTGTCGGAGGTGCGCTTCTGCGCACCGCCCCGGGAGTGCCGCCCACAGACTGGGGAGCACTGCAGCGGGACTCTTGTGGGACTCTGGGCTTGGCTTCTGGCTTTGGCGTTTGGCGGCCAGGAAGCGAGTAGGCCTTTAAGAGACACCTGGGGGGAAACAGGGAGGAGCCCGCCAGGTGAGAGCGGCAGGTATAAAGCCGGGCAACCGGTCCCTCCCTGACACGCCCCCTTCTTGACTCCTCGCCGGACCACCGTCGCCACCAGAGCTGCGCCTTCTGCCGGGCGGCCTTCTCCCGGGTTGTCGGAGGTGCGCTTCTGTGCACCGCCCCGGGAGTGCCGCCCACGGACTGGGGAGCACCGCTGCTG
>NW_024817987.1:0-2045 GCF_019175285.1 Sceloporus undulatus | reverse complement strand
CCATAGTTTTTTGTGGGTTTTTCAGGCTATGTGGCCATGTTCTAGAAGAGTTTCTTCCAGACGTTTTGCCAGCATCTGTGGCTGGCATCTTCAGAGAATGCTTGCCTGGAAAGGACTTGGGTATATGTATTGTGTGACCTGGAAAGGCAGGAATGATTTGCATGTGTATTGTTTTGTTGCTAATGACAGGCCTCAGGGTGGGAGAGTCTGCAAAGGAGGATGAGTGTCTGCTTGATAGTGATCATTGTCTGCTGGGAGATTTATCATTTGCATTTGTTGAGTCTTTATCTTGCTATTTTTCAGGACCGGCAACCAAACCTTGTGTACTTTAAGGGTTTCCTCTTTCCTGTTGAAATTGTCCAGGTGTTTGTGGATTTCAATGGCTTCCCTGTGCATCCTGACATGGTAGTGGTTGGCATGGTCCAGAATTTCAGTGTTTTCAAACAGTATTTTATGCCCAGGATGGTTTGTGGCATGTTCTGCTACTGCTGTTTTTTTCTGGCTGGCACAGGTTTTATATTGTGCATTTTGGTTGGCCAATAAAGGTATCACTGTATGGTGGATTTTTGATTGGATAGTTTTATGCTGGTTGCATTACACCACCCTGTCTGCCAGAGTAGTGACACTGTGCAACTGTGTTGTGCCTGCTTATTATCCCACTGTACAATGGGGGATGTGCAGAGATGGTTTCTGCAACCCTAGTGAAGAAAATGGTGCACTGAAGCCATTGATAACTAGCTATGCATCATTCAAGCATGTATTCATGACTGGAAACTTGTTGGTTAGTTACTTGTAATCAATCACTATTCCTATTCCGCTATTTCTTGCCTCCAAGCATGACAGAAATCTGAAATGGCACCAAATCCAATTGAAAGATCCAAAATTAGTTGAAATCTACATCATGGGTGAATGAAAATCATTCTTTTGATCATGAACAATATTTCTAAACCTTTCTCATCCAAAACAAAACAAAACAAGAGAAAACAAAAAACAAAGAAGGCTTCAGGACATAATGAATGTAATGAAATTCCAGCCAAACTCAAAGTGTGGGGAATCATTGAAGTTCTACATGTAAACATGGCTTTTGTGCCATTTCATACCCTTTTAAAGCCTTGTTAAAGACAGTTTCTAATTGTTTCTACAAGCTCCTCTGCAGCAGTAGGATTTGGGTTACATATGCAAAAAAACCACATCTGCAATTGATAGAAATATTTATCAGGGTGTTCACTAAACTGAAAAACCAGTGAAGCAAGTAATAACATTTAAAACAAATAGGAACACACAAATGAAAATGAAGCAGCTGAATAATTACACAATATGCAGAAGAAATGATCTCAACACTCCAGCTCTATTTCATATCAATAATAGTGAAATGATGACATGGAGTTTGTTGTTGTTGTTGTTGTTGTTATTATTATTATTATTATTATTTCAACAGTTAAATATCATTGTACAAGGATACTAGAATAACATAAGAGCAACAATAATATACAATCAAAATATGACTGTAAAATGATATTAGGCAATTGAATCTTTTTTCATTGTTTCTTAATGAAGAACAATTGGCTCTTGAAAAGTGATTTGCTTCTTCCACTGTTAACAATCCAAGAAATTATAAAGCTAGGCAAGAGTCCAGCTGCTAATTTCATTGTTTCAATTTGTTCAGTAACAAGAAGTAATATGTCCTTGTGTTAGAGTACTGGCTATCTGAAAAATTATGAAGTATTTGAACACAGAATACAAACGGGATGTTAGCAACACAACATTCATATCTTCAGAATGCTATGGGCACATTAATGTAGTTTTTCATAAGCTATCTGATGGGATCGACCTGCAGGGTTCCCCCCCCCCCCATGTGCCAGGGACCATCACCATATTTGTGCCCATTGGATACAACTGTTTCTTTTTTCCTGAACACTCACTATAAACTGGCAGCTATTGGTTTGCACCACTAGTCTACAGGCCACCACTTTTGAATTGAGGTGCAAATATTTGATTTGAATATTTTGTAGAGTTTTCTCTCCACTGTGGAGAAAACAAATATT
>NW_024817986.1:0-2045 GCF_019175285.1 Sceloporus undulatus | reverse complement strand
CATGGGTCCTAAGAGTCCGGAGGTCGCGCCAAAGCCACACTCCATTCCTAAGCACTGGAGTGCAGCTTTGGTGCAGCTTCCGGATTCTTAGGATGCATGCATCATTTAAATAGCATACCTCCAAAGAGACCCGAAGCAGCTTTATTTTGGCAGTCTGTAACAGGCCATAGATTCCTCAACAGCACTTTTCTTAATACAAGGGAATCCTCGTATTCTGATTTTTTTATGTTCTACCTAACAAGACAGGTTTTCCTCCACCTGTTAGACCTATTATTTCAGGGTCGAGATCCCTCCGAGAACCTCTGTCACAGTATCTGGACTCTTTTTTTAGCTCCTTTAGTGGTGAAGGCACTATCATACATTAAAGACACATGCCACTTTATTCAGAACATAGAAAACGGAAGGGTAGGTTCATCAACTTGTTTGATTACTTTAGATGTTAATTCTCTATACACATCTATACTTCATTCTGAGGCTAGAGAGGTAATTGAATATTATCTGCAATCCCGTTCTGTTCAGAAACCTCCCTCGCATTTTCTATTAGACATTTTAGAAAAGAATTCTATAAGACATTTTGGAAAAGAATTATTTTAGATTCAATATTGCAAATTAAAGGAGTCGCGATGGGCACCCAACGACACCCAGTATAGCCAATCTGTATAGACCCTGATGTTGAAACGGCTCTACAACTCCAGAGATAGCCATCTTTGCTATCTTTCTACCTTTTCCTATCTGAAATACTTACTGACTGTCACTGACTAACAATTCATCATGGAAGTAACAATATCATGATGAAGACTCGACAGAACTTTATGTACCAATTTAAGAAGATGATTCTCTCTACTTCTAACTACTGTTAGATGTTTTCCACAGCATTGCTTGAAGAGCAATGCTGGCCACATAATGAGAAGGAACAGATCACTAGAAAAACAATAATGCTAGGAAAGATAGCGTGTAAATGAAAGAGAGGAAGACCACAAACCAGATAGATAGATTCAATCAAGGGGTTGGGGGCAAGGGCTTGCAGCATCTGGGCAAGGCAGTGGAGGATAGGGATTCTTGGAGATGTTTCATCCACAGGGATGCCATGAGTCGGAACAGACTCAAGGGCAGTTAACAACAACAAATATGGTTAGCAGATATCTTTAATGTTCATCACAAGGTGCTAGTGTAAATATACAGTAATACAAATATAATTTGATATAGGAAGTCTTTATATTATCCTTATTATTAGCAGTACATTGTACTTAGTAATACATAGTGTTTAGATACTTTGTTATTCTCTCCCCTTTTGGTTTGACAATTGTGTTGTGAAACCCTCCTGGTGAATTGTTCCACTTTGGACTTTTGCCAGTGAGTTTCACCATTGGAAGGCAAGAAGGGAATGTAGCCAGTTAATACTCAGCTAACATTTCAAGGAACCAGCATGATGTAGTGGTTTGAGCATTAGACTTCAACTCTGGTGGCCAGGGTTTCAATCCTTGCTCATCCATGGAAACCCACAGGGTGACCATGGGCAAGTCATATTCTAGGGGCTTCAGAAGAAGGCAAAGGCAAACTCTTTTTGAACAAATCTTGCCAAGAAAACCCCATTATAGGGATGTCTCAGGGATTCAATAAGTCAAAAATGACTTAAAGACACATAACAATAAATTGCTTCAAAAGCTAGCTAAGCCATGAGTTGTAACTCAGCCAGCTCCTTCACAGGAATGCAAATCTTCATTTATTTTGTTATTGTATGCAAGAATACAAGATATCAAAAAGTTTCCTGATATCAAAAGTTTTGTGACAACTTTTAAAAGAATTAATTATATTAATTTTCAATCATACCACAAGATATAATGCACTTAATATATAACAAAGATACAACCACCAGCCCAATTATGCTTCTAATACATAAATAATATTTATTACTTCATGATGCTGACAATATCTCTCGTGGATATTCCTCATTCCAGTAGTCATTGTTTCTAATCCTCAGAAAAATAGTTATAGCATTGTCACTGCCAGATGTTATTTTATTTTATTTATTAAAATATTTATAA